>NW_022196905.1:207113917-207123562 GCF_008632895.1 Mastomys coucha
AAGAGAGTGAAGACTCCCAATATAATGGGCCAGTAAATATCTTCAATAAAATTATAGAAGAAAACTTCTCTAACCTAAAGAAAGAGATGCCCATAAACATACAAGAGGCCTATAGAACTCCAAGTAGACTGGACCAGAAAAGAAATCCCTCCTATCACATAATAATAAAAACACCAAATGCACTAAACAAAGAAAGAATTTTAAAAGCAGTAAGGGAAAAAGGCCAAGTAACATACAAATGCAGGCCTATCAGAATTACTCCAGACTTCTTACTAGAGACTATGAAAGCTAGAAGATCCTGGGCAGATATCATACATACCCTGCAAGAACACAAATGCCAGCCCAGGCTACTATACCCACCAAAACTCTCAATTACCATAGATGGAGAAACCAAGATATTCATGACAAAACAAAATTTAAACAATATCTTTCCACAAATCCAGCCCTACAAAGGATAATAGGTGGAAAACACCAACATAAGGAGCAAAACTACTCTAGAAGAAGCAAGAAAGTAATCCTTCAACAAATCCACACAACCTAATTCCACCTCTTACAACAAAAACAACAGGAAGTGACAATTATTTTTTCTTAATATCTTAATATGAAAATTAATATTACCAACATATCCTAATTGATTGAAATCCAAAAAATGAGGAATTAGAAATTTATTGACTGTCATCCAATGGTCTCTCTAATTTGGTAATTGGAGAAATAGGTCCAATATTATACAATCGCATATACACTTTCAGCTTGTTTGTTTGTAACAGTGTCTTGCTGTGTACAACATAATGGTCTTGAAATCTTGCTTCCCCTATCTCAGCCTCTCTATTAGTAGTGTTGTTTATTTCATGTTTTTACCCTATACTATGGTTTTCAGAACAGCTTACATATTTTAAAAGTATTTATATACCCAAAGGAAATGTAGACAATTAAATTGGGAGGTGGCTTGTAAGAGAACTACAAAGAGTGAGACTGAATGCTTTGCTTGAAGTTTGTAACTCTTGTATCAAGTTACCATAGTAAGAGCCAAGATTTTAAGCTCTACTAAATATAAAACAAACAAACAAACAACAACACTTTATATATTTATGTTCATTTAAGGAAATATTAGTAGTGATGTATTATTTTTAAATATACAGTTAATACATTTGGAGTTATTAAAATTTATATTGAGAAAAACATGTATTTTCAGTATTGCTGTAGACAAGCATCTACATAAGACTGTTAAATTGATTGTTGTTTTATATCAAACAACTTTTACAATACTCATTTTTATTGTTACAATATTTTATAAGTTTTAAAGAATATGACAAAAAAGATATTGTAGGTATTGAAGGGGGGTCTCTGGGAGGAGTTGGGGTACAAAAGGGAAACAAGAATGTGATTTAATTCTATTTACTTAAAATATGTTTTTAAATGTTAACAAATTCAGATAAATTTAAATCATGTAACTTTTCTCATCATAATGCAATAAAACTTAAAAGAACATAACAATAAAATCATCCCTAATGCTTTTTTGTTATACTCATAGATTAGTGGCTCAGCCATTATCAGAGAAGCTTCCTTCTGCAGCAGATGGGAACAGATGCAGAGACCCGCAGCCAGATGTCTGTGTGTGTGTGTGTGTGTGTGTGTGAGAGAGAGAGAGAGAGAGAGAGAGAGAGAGAGAGAGAGAATCAAATCCCTCCCCTCAGAGCTCAGGCAACCCCAGGAAGAGAAGGTGGAAAGAGTATAAGGGCCAGGGCTGGTGGAGGACACCACAGAACAGGGACCTCCTAATCAGCTGTGTAGAGCTCTTATGAACTTCCAGAGACTGATGCAACAAGCACAGGGCTGATGTGATTCTGCACCCTGTCCTCTACATATATATATATAGTTTTCAGTTTAGTATTTTTTTGTGGGTTTCCTGTGTGAACAAGTGGGTCTCTGATTTCAGTTTAGTATTTTTTGTGGGTTTCCTGTGTGAACAAGTGGGTCTCTGATTCTTGTGCCTTCTTTTGGGATTCTTTCTTTTTCCTAATTTGCCTTGTTCTACTTTTGATGTGATCTTTTTTTGTTTTAGCTTATATTCTATTTTGTTATATTTTGTTGCTACCTCTTAGAAGCCTGCTTTCTCCTCTTTCTCATCTTCCTCCTGTTCCTCCTATTCCTTCTCCTCTCTCCTTTCTGAAACAGGGTTTCATTATATAGCTCAGAGTATCCTGGAACTCACCATGTAGACCAGGCTGGCCCATCTCCTTCTGCCTCCCAAGGGCTGGTATTGGGTTAAAGATTCCACCAGCATGTCTGACTCAAAGCCTGTACTTTTCTAATGAGAGACAGAAAGGGAGTAGATCTGGATAGGAGGGAGTGTAGGGAGGAACTGGGAGAAGTAGAGGAACTAAAAACTGTAATCAGGATATATTGTATAATAAAAGAATCTATTTTTAATAAAATGGGAAAAATAAAAATATTTTTATACAAAATATTTTTGAATTACTCATTTTACATAGGTATATGTGTGGTGTACATCCTGTGATGTACATTTGCAGTATGTGTGTGTGTGTGTGTGTGTGTGTGTGGTATGTGTGTTATGTGTGTGTAGTGGTATGTGTGGTTTTTGTATGTGGTGTGTATATATGTTATGTGGTATGTGTGTGTGTGTGCATTTGTGGTATGGTGTGTGGTTGTGTATGTGTAGTATATATGTATGGTATATGTGTAGTATAGTATATATGTGGTGTGTGTGTAGTGTGTATGTAGTATGTGTATATGGTGTGTATGTATGGTATGTGTATGTGACATGTATATGGTATATGTGTGTAGTGTGTAGATGTGGGTATGTAGTATAGTATATGTGTATAGTGTGTAGATGTGGGTATGTAGTATAGTATATGTGTATATTGTATATGTGTGCTGGGTGTGTGTATGATGTGGGTATGAGTATGTAGTGTGTGTGTGTGTGTGTGTGTGTGTGTATGATGTGTTCATAGCATGTGTATGGCAGTCAGAGGTGGAAGTCTCCTTCCATCACATAGGTCCTGGGAATCATGTGCAGGTCATCAGGCTAACGGGCAGTACTTTTAATTACAAAACCATCTCTCCAACAATTTAGAGGGCAAACATTTTTATTTCTAATAGAAGTAATTTTTATTAATGACTCTACTCCTTTCTTCTCCTTTCTCTCTCACAGTAAGACCAATGATGCTAAGCATGCATTTCTTAGCTTGAGCAGATAGAAGCTCCACATCTGACTTTTAAATACATTAGCATTGTGGCCCTTTCTGGCATGTAATTTTCATTTTAATCGCAACTTGAACTTTTCTTGATCTTGACTTTTATACTCTTCACCATTTTGTTACTACTTGTTTTTATTTACTATTTGTAATCTGTGCTATTGCTTAGGGCACTGGATCTTCATCACAAAAGACTGAGAATATACAACTGGATTCTCCTGAGATCCTTCTGCTTATGACATGAGACAAGTGGACTGATTTGTCAAAGGTCACTGCACCATACACTTAAGTTGAAGACTCAGTGAAGATTAACCAAGCCTCTTACAGCTAAAATGACATTTTAAAAGAAAGAAAGAAAGAAAAAAGGTAAGTACTGGATTAAAATGCACCAGGATTTTAATCTCATAATCTCCAGGACCTAGCAATTGAAAGGTTAATGTAAGCTATACATTCTGGAAACTGAAAGTTAAAATCCAAGAAAAGCTAAATATAATCACAGGAAGCACACAGCACAACGGGTAGATAAAAAGGAGCCACAGCTACAAATGCCCATCAATGAGGGTGAGTGACCGCCCTAAAACTGCACTCTCCCAGCAGCCAATGCCATAAACTATCCGCCTCGCCACAGCTTAATGTTCGCTGTTCACTGAAATGCTTCAGTTTAAGAAACTGGTGTAAATCAACTCAAGGGAGGCAGTTTTTCTTCACTTTTTCTTCTTCTGGCTTTGGAAACACTGGGTCAGGTGTCCCAGCGAATTGATGTAAGGATGTAGAGACTATACGCAGAATCCATGACAGTAATCTACCAGCTATCCAACTCTTTTTCACATAAGCACTTATGTATGTGCAAGTCTTATAGTATCTTTACATTTTCACACACAAACACACACACACACACTCACACACACAATCTTTAAAGGATAAAAGTTTACTATATAATAATTGTTAGGTCTTAAAATAACTGGAGTACTTATTTAACATATCAAAGCTGACCTAGGCTCCACAGTCTCCCAGCATCTCCCCAGTCCCTACCTGTTACTGGGTATGGCTGGCATGCCCTACCCCCTCCCTACCCTAATCTCCAGTCCAGGGACTGGGCTGCCCTTTTCTATATAATCCAGCTATTTTAGTTACCTGGTCCTTTTTACTTCTACCTTTGTTCTCCTGGCTTTGCCTTCCCTGTCCTCACATGGTTCAGATGAGGGACATGCTCACTCTAGACTCTCCCAGATGTCTCTGTCTCTGGCTATGCTCTCCCTTTTATCTACAGTAACCTTGTTTTCTCCACCATACCTAGGAGGAGTTATAGCCTTCCTTTTCTATTCCTTCTTTTTCATTCAATAACTAGTGCCCCAATAAGAAAACATTTATTTACAAATCACAACAGTGCAACAGGAAATGATTTGAGGCTAACACTGTTTGTTTTCTTGATGCTATTGTTATGTAGCCTAGGCTGGCTTTGAACTTGAAGCAGTCCTCCAGCCTCGGCCTCTTTACTGCTAGGATTACAAGTATGTGGAACCACAGCTGAGGCTAACATACTGGTTAATTCAAGGACGTGATTTCAAAACAATCTTTCTGGAGGTCATAAAATCTGGTGTCCTTAAAATCTGAGAGGATCACACAAGATATTTCTACAAACTGCATTGTCATTTTGTAATACTCTGACAGAGATTGGGGGCATTCATGGAGCTTGCTACCTATATCTGCCTTTTGTGCCTAATGTAGACTGGAGAGCCATCTGATCGTACAAACAAAGGACATTTCTAACACAGAGAGACTTCTCAATATATGGACTTTTGGAGCTGTCCCACTAAAACCTACAGCTCCAATCCTGGGTGGTCTTAGATCAGTAGAGTTGGAAAAGGAGAAACCAAACCAGACAACTTAATCTTCCCACAGGACAGCCATGGAGCTCAGATCCAGAATGAAGCCATTTGCCCTCCCTTTGCTACTTTGAATTATAAAGAAAGCTAGAATCCTTGGGTCTCAGATGGCAGTCTGGTTGCTTTTCTCCATAACACAGGGACACACAGCTATAAGGGAGCCCTGGTTGTTCTGCCCTCTTCTTCCTGTAGGTAGACTGACGATAGCATTCATACAACCATCCACAGACTTTGTGTGAATGTCAATGGAAGGGAGGAAGAGAGTGTGTTGTCATGGAGATAGGAAGGCAAATTCCGAGAGGAGGGAAAGTTGAAACCCATTCTGCTATCTCAACCGTTATTTATTCAAGTAATAAATCACGACATCTTTGTCAAAATCAATGTAGCATGAAATGGACTAAAAATAAGCCTTGCAATCCAATCAACACTGTCTTCAACACACCAGAATCTTCTAAAAGGAATGCTCCATTGCACAGTTAGCTCCATCACTGTTAACACTTCTGTATGAGCCCTTGTGCTCTTTGTTCAAATTCCTTCTTAAAATTCAGCATTAATCACCAAGGTAGATTAAAATAGAGAGAGCATAATCAAGGGTACCGTTTCACGGGTAGAATGGTTTCTAAACACATGACAGGCCAGAACAGTGAAACAAGCGTGAGGGAGGAAGGAATACTTCCCAGAGAAGGGAAATGACAGTTTCCTGGGGCATTAAATAGTCCAAGGCTCAGGGATCGCTCTTCAAAGCGATTTCATTCCAGCTAGAATCTGGTCAGAAAAAGAAACATCAGTGTAGGATCTGACAGCTGGCAGACAGACCCTGCCATTCTGTGGTGGGAACTGAGGCTTCACTGGACTTTTAGGTCCATGCTGGAGCCCCAGTGTTCCCCTAGAAAGGTATGCCCTCTCTACAGGGAACTTTTCTACAATGTAGTTAACCAGAGGATAAAGGCTCTTCAGAGACAAGTAAGGTATACTAGATGTAGTGAAATTGTGTTGGTCTTTTATCTCATGAAACACTTTCTCTCCCTTTTCCAGATTCATGGATTCATAGTTACCGCAGAGTTGGAAAACGCCCCCAGAGAGCCCAGGACATGAGCTAGCTTTGCTCAGGAACTCATCAGAGGCCATGGGGCCAGCTTATTGGCAGAACCAGAGCTTTTAAAATTTAGTTTTTATTCCTTTTCTTAATCTCTTGGATTACAGCACATATTACCTTTTATCTGAATAAAAACTTTCTACCAAAAATCTAGTGTGCTTTATAGACTTGTAGTTGAAACACTGGCTTCATTTCAAGGACTAATGATGTAAAACAGAGTTAAAACTGTTTCCTGTAGTCTCCTACGACAGGCTCTGACTATCAGAAAATCTCATGCCTTCTGTTTCCGTCATTGGAATGTGCTGGTTAAACCTCTGTTATTACCATATCTGTCTTGCTCACCCACATGCTGTCTCCTCAACCATGAAAACTCCTAGAAGCTGGTGAAGAAAACTCAGAAAGCTAATTGGAATTGAGTTACTATTGCAAGAGAGCAAGGGAGAAAAGACAAAAACAAAAACAAAAAATGAAACAACAACGAGTCCCAGAGAGTTCTGGTTTTTGAGAAATTTGAACTATAGATGACATTTTGTGGGGTTTGTAAATGGTATTTGGGGGACAGTAAATAAGTTTACTACTAACTTTTTAATGTACTTATACATAGTCACTGCTGTTTTAGAATAAAACATGTAAGATACGAATACTCATTTTTATATACCTATAAATTCTAGAAATGATTATCAAGTTGTTGGTTTTCCCATACCCTCTTTGGAATCATGTCTGTTATCTTTTGGTGTCTTTAGCCCCAAACTTGGGTGTAATGTGGACAGTTCCTTGTCCTCCCACTAAGGGGCAGTATAACATGGAGTAGAAGGCAAGGTGAGGGCAGGCTCTGGCACAGACTCTGGACTTTTCCTAATTTACTCTGGCAGACTAGCTATGGGCAAGTGAAGGACCTCTGTTGGCATCACCAAGAGCCACAGCCCAAGCTTCTCCCAACCCAGACAGCTGGTGGTGCTGAGTGATGCCATGCTCAGCTAGATCTGATAGTCCTCAGCCCTTCGCCCACTCTCCCACCACAGAAATTAGTATGTTGTCAACCAAAGGCTGTAGGACACACCAGGTTACCTTCCACCAGAGTATCCCCAGCTGTAGAGGTCTGGAAAGAAGGCTGAGGGGAACCTGAACTCTGGGTAGATGATTTGACAGTTGGTCCTAAGCTACCATGTCCTAGCTGTGGGTCCTACCAAGTTGCTGACCATTTTAAAGCATCATCCCTCATCCAGAATTTGGGATGCTGAGACATACATTCTCATAGCAAGGAGAATAGCCCATGGAAGCTGTCTAGGTCATACAGTGAGAGAACTAGAAGTAAGTTCTTCTTTACTAGTTCCCAGTCATCCTACATTTGAAGATCCAGGTGATTTGATTAACTGTACTCATTCCTAATAGTCAGAGGATGCAAGCCAGTGTTCACTCTAGAGCCTGAGGGCTTAAGCCCCAAGAGAATCTACCTAGCCATTTGTACTACTGCAGACTTCTTATTCTTGACATGTAACTTGTTTTCCCTAGGAAAGCTGACGTAAGGACCTCAACTCTCCAACATGCACACAGGAATGAGCAGACTTTACAACATGTAATCACCTGAGATGTAATTGACATTATTTTTTCTTTACTACATCAACTATAAGTTCCCACTGTGAGTCGTCAGGGTCTTACCTTTTGTAGTTGATTGAATAAGGAAATGCTTTAACCAGTTTTTGTATGTTCACATAGATAAATTCTCAAGCATGAAAATATTAGACCCTTCTCAGAATATTTCATATTGTGGGTGATGAGGGATAACCAGGGTTGAACAGAGGAAACACTATCTTTGTTGGTTTAAACAACCCCGCAATACAACAGTAACAGCTATCAGTACCAAACATTTAGCCTGAGGCTGGACCACCTGACTAATGACACTTGTAAAGTGTTTATGGGATTTGCAGATCTGAAGCACCCTGCTTGCACTCCAGACTCCATCTCATCTCTGGTCTTCCTGAAAGTCCCATTTGTCTTGACTCTCCTCTTCTCCCGCTCAAGACAGACCTACTGTTAGGGCTGTAAGTCAGTGATACAGTGCTTGTCCAGCATGGGAAAGGGTTTAATGCTTAGTGCCACAAGATTTTTATAAAATGAAGACAGGTACTGAGGGTCACTTGAGACCAGAAATGTCTGTGTACAGCAACTGCAAAGCAAGGGATACTGTTGCTTTCAAGATGGGAGAAATGGAGGCTCTATTCTGGTGGTTTTCTTAGTTAGGACTTAGACGTGAGGCATCCATTTCCCCTAGGAATTCTGTAACCTTTAGTTTAGGCAGGTCAAATATCTGGGTGGGAGGGTGGGTCCATTCACTAAGGAAGCTAAAATAAAGCTGCTACTGCTAGCCCACATTTTTAGGCCACCTTCCAAAGCACTTTTCCCCAGAGAACTGGCCAGGGATCCGAAGCTTGGACCTATGTTCCAAAGACCAGAGGGAAGAAGATCAAAGATAGCATCAAGGTCCGTAGATAACTGCTGTGTGACCCTATATCCAGAGATTGGGCTCAGATGCACCAATGTCCTGTCCCCTAAATCTCTGCAGGAAGAGAGATATAAAACCTTAGATGGAATGTAAGCTATTTCTTAAGGAAGTATGTGCTCCAGTTGTTTCTGCCCAGAGCGAACTTGGACTCTTCCTTAATTGTGGCTTTGTAGGCCCTCTGACTGAAAGAGCAAAGATAAGGCAGGGTCATGTACAAAAGCAGCCAGGAGACAAGCACAGGATCCAGATGGAGCTGGTCACCTCCAAGCTTTCAGAAGGCGGCTGTGAATTTCATCAAACTCCTACATATTCCCTGACAGTTCCTTTCATGTCGGCCCTCTCCAGAGAGCAGCACACCTTTTCCTCTAGCTCCTCCCACTAATCCTTGCACAGAGACTCGGTTTTACCCAATCCACACTTCCCAGATGTACAGTATAACAAGATGGCATTGCTGGGAAAGGAAAAAAATGAAAGAAAAGAAAACAAAAAAAAAGCCTCTTAAATTCTGTTCTCCCATCTTGAGAGTGATGCACCTGAACTCACTGAAGAAGGTGGACATCAGGAGACAGCATAACGGGAAGGGTGGTCCAGAGATGCAGAGAACAGCAAGCTCATACATCACAGCATGGGTATGATCAAGAGAAGAGCCCACAAGAGCCCAAAGGAACCCTAGATACCACAGGGGGCCACCTCTCACTTCCTGATGGAGACACAGACTCGCGCCCAGGACTGTTCATCCACCTGGTGCCAGGTACAGATGGCACATGAATGTGGGCTCTAAAAGTCATGTGTTTAAGGGGATCACTCAAGTGTTCCAAGGCTGTGCCTCAGTTCTAAAAAGACACCACCCTCCCGGAAGCCCCCTCCCCATTTTCCTCAGTGAGACCCTTAAACACAGGGTTTGGTTTTCTTCTTCTTCTTCTTCTTCTTCTTTTTTTTTTTTTT
>NW_022196905.1:207123572-207154271 GCF_008632895.1 Mastomys coucha
TTGAAAGGAGGGAGAGGATTTCAGCTTAGCCACATCTTAATTCTCATATCTGAAACTAGAAATACCAACCTTAATTTCTCAGAATGGTTATGAGAATTAACTGATGCGAGAAAACAGCTAGTATAATGTCTGGCTACTTTCCCACCACCAGCGCGTGTCTGTGTACCTCCCTGGGGTTCCTTCAGGTCTTCTCTTAGAAAGTATGCCCCTCCCCCTGACTCGACTTTCCTAGGCAGACATCTTGAGAAGCTGATACCCATTGTCTCCTTTAGCACAGGATGTTATCAATTGGCTGGGAAGGTAGCAGAGTGCGGGGAAAGAACCAAAAGAATACTGCAGCAGCTAGGCACCTCTGCTCCCAAGGCACAGGTGACCTACAAGAGTGGCGCAGAGTCAGAACTTCCGTTCTGTGCCCTGTCTCCATCCCCTTTGCTGTGTATTAGCCAAAGTCCAGAGACTTCCAGGTTCTTACCTTGAGAGCCACAGCAGCAGGTGGGGCCAGGCAGCTCTGGCTGATCTGAACGGTAGGGCAATATCTGAAGAGCTGTGCCCTTGTTGCCAGCACGGCGGTACCTATTTCTTCACAGTTTTTTGGGAGTACCTCTTGGTTTACAGTCCCTGTCCTCTGGAGTGCTCTTTTGCCCCTGTCAGCTGCATAGGACAGGGTGCTTTGTGGAACTGAGAATTCGATGACATTCCTGGCTTCTGGGTCCATATCCCACAGGTCCTCGTGGGCAGAAATGACTGGCCAGTGCTTCCAGCCTATGGAAGGACTGCTGTTTCCATCATTCAGTGTAGGATCTGGGCTAGCAAGCCTACATGGCAGTTGTTGTGGTAGGCCAAGTTTCCTAGAAGCAGGGGCCAGGCAACGCCCACTATATGGGGATCCACCAACTCCACTCCTCCTTACATGCAGATTCTGGGATTTCTCTGTTTCTTCCTTCTTTTCCTTCGGTGAATAGCAATAGAAAGCAGCTGGTCTCTGTGTTCCAGGGCCTTCCGCCGGCAGCAGGCTCGAAGGAGAAGTAGCAAAGCCCTGCGTACATTTGAGGTTCCAGGGAGCTGAGAAGAAGCTTGTTCTGGGACTTGGGAAAAAGTGTCCCTCCTCCAGGCCCCCTGGGGCTGCTGTTGAGACTGCGGTTGCTGGAGAAGGGGCGGGGAGAGTTTGGGTAGCTCGGGTTGGTGGGGGCTGCAGCTGGATGAAAAGGAAGGAAGTTTTCATCTGCTGTGGCTGAGGCTGCTCGGCCATTTCCTCCAAGGGAACAGAGCCGGTCCTCGCCAGGGTTTCAGACCTCAGTGTCTCAGCAGGCAGACGTGACTCAGCCCCATGGTTTCACCATCAGTCTGTGGAAGGAAACAACACACCTTTAGCACGCAGGGGGGACTGGGACTTCAGTGGGTTAGGGGCCAGAGAATCCTGTTTGCTGGAGAACTGGACTCTGCTCAGAGTCCCAAAAGCAAACATTGGTGGAGAACAGTGTACAAGTGACAGATGGGTGTGTGTGTGTGTGTGTGTGTGTGTGTGTGTGGCAATCAAGACAGCCTTCCACACTTATGTCCCAATGGAGTCCCTTCTTTACCTTTAACTGTTCTTTCTATTGATTAATCCTAAATTATTTTGACTATTCCTGTGATTTGGAGTCTGATCTGAAAGACACTATGTGGTTTATAAATGAAACTTTTAGTAAACATTGAGGTGGACTTTCAGTCTCCTTTGTCGGTATATGTGAGACACAGTTTTGAACAAGTGGGATACTTCATGGAGCTCTTCTTTCTTTCTTTCTTTCTTTCTTTCTTTCTTTCTTTCTTTCTTTCTTTCTTTAATGTGTATGAGTGCACTGTAGCTGTACAGATGGCCGTGAGCCATCATGTGGCTGCTGGGAATTGAACTCAGGATGGCCCTGCTCGCTCTGGCCCCACTTGCTTTGTAGCTGTCTTCAGGTGCACCAGAAGAGTTACGGGTGGTTGTGGACCATCATGTGGTTGCTGGGATCCGAACTCAGGACCTTCGGAGCTCTTACCCACTGAACCATCTCGCCAGCCCCCATGGAACTCTTCTTAAAGACTACAGTAACTTCAAGAGACCCATGGAGGTAGGTTTCATGGCCACAGTACTCAATATTATAGTTTGAATGTATTGCCACTGCCCCTCCCCCCCCCATTCAAATGTTGCTGAAATGACTGAGAGGAGGGACCTCTGAGAGGCAGTTAGAGTCTGTGTATTGCCCACTCCACAGCCCTGTGGATTTGGATCACAAAGAAGCTTCTAGAGGAAACCCAGGTAGTGGTGGCAGTGGGTCCTTTTAATTTGTGAACTTATTGCAGCAGTGACAAATATTTCTATCCTAAGTTGTATGAGCTGGAATATGGAAATGAAGAGAAAGATGATGGTTGGAGCTGAAGGGAGGGCTGGCTTGGAAGGCATATGTAGGAAACCTTCATAAGAAATAATTAAATATAGGGGTGGGAGTGGGGCTACTAAAGGAGTGCTGGCCCTGGGTAAGACATAGTGGGTAAGACACAGAGAAATCATGGTTATTACTGGATATAAATAGCATTTTGATTGAAAAGATAAACTTTGGTGACAAATATTTGTCTTCCTTCCACTTAAAGAAAACTTCTAATTGTCTCTAAGACTAGCTAACCATACCTAGTTTGCAAGTTTGCTACTGATGTAGGGATTAAATAAATAGTACAAGGCACACAACCAATTCTCAGTAACTATTAGCTGCTACTCTTGGAATGTACCTACACATGTGAAGCTCTGAAGAAATTTGTTCATGCAGCAAAATAATTAAAATGTAATATATGTGGATATATCCTATATACATGTGCACATATGTATTGTTTTTACCTATATTAGGTGGCCATTTACATATTTTTATGCTTCCTGTCTGACAAGAAAGACTTCGAGAACTAGAATAATTACTGGTGAGAGTCAGCAGTGAATTTGGGGTTAGGAGACATAAGCTTGAGTTTTGGAGTAAACATCTATTAAGTGTGACTCACTTTGAACCTCATCAAACTCATTTATAAAACAACAAAATACATGTCTATCTTTCCCACTTAACAGAACTCTTACAGGTCAGATGGGATAATCTGTGTAAGAATAATTTGTAAGTACAAAACTGACATATGTAAGTATGCATATATATGTAAATATAGTCTTTAAGTTGTGATGTGTTGTAATACATAGACACAGGTGTCCGAGCACACACACACACACACACACACACACACACACACACAACTCTATGTATACATGAGGGTTATTTTTAAGACAAGATGTCAGATGGTCTAGGTTGGCCTTGAACTAGGATGACCTTAAACTCTCCATCTTCCTGCTTCTACCTCTCAAGTGCTGAGGCTACAGGTGTTCATCACCTATAATAAATAATAATATTATTTATACTCCTAAATGAAAGAACTCTTTGTGGTTTCTATGAAGTACTGTGGTTTTATTGCTTTGAAAGGATTCTAAGTCAGCTTCCTATTTTCCTGCCACCATTTCAAGATTTACACAATGTAGGTAGAAATGTCATAAAACTTAAATGCCACTCTGTCTCGCTAATGGTGACGGTTCCTTTCCCGCTGTTCTAGACAATTAGTAAAGGTTCTAGAATCTTAACTCTGATGGAGAGGGAGGCTATGAGTATCGAAGTACACTATTCCCTTATTTCAATCCATGATAACTTTATGAGGTGGGCAAAATGGCCACTGGGAATAAGAGAATAAGGGGCCACCGAGTTCATATCAATTTTCTCAGAGGGTAGTGTCCCCTGTTGGTGTTCTTAGCAGTTCTAGTGGAGGCCCCTGGAGTTCCTGAGTCCAATTTGAGTCTGCTTTGCTGGGCGTTTATAACTTGACAGAATCAAAATGTGGTAGTATCTGGAAAGCTAGTATCTTGAAAACTCCCCATCATTAAGGATAAAAGAATTATATTTGGAAAGTGATTGGAGAGAGAACACAGAGCTGGAGCTGGGTAAAGGACTGTGAAGAGGTAAAGGAACAGACAAGGGCATAGGATGTGGAAACAGAATAAAAGATACAACTCAGAAAGTCAGAAATACAAGAATAAGCACTGAGCGTCCCTACTCACCTTACCAAGAAGTCTTCAGAATACTCCAGGATACCCTGTCTACCGGCGTCCACACTCACACCCCATCTACCGGCGCCCATGCTCACACCCTGTCTACCAGTATCCATCCTCATACCCCTTCTACCAGTGCCCACACTCATACCCTGTCTACCAGTATCCACCCTCACACCTCATCTACCAGCGCCAACCCTCACACCCCGTCTACCAGTGTCCATGCTCACACCCTATCTACTGGGCCCACACTCACACCCTGTCTACCAGCGCCCACGCTCATATCCATCTACCAGCATCCACATTCCTTCAGGACTATAGCTTCTTTCTCCATTATTAGGCACTGTCAGCTCCTTCCAGTGACTTTGATGTGAAAGTGATGCAACTTGATAATGATGGTGACTGTAGCTTCTGTCTGTCTTGGTTTCTCCGGTTACTTATAAATAACAAAAAGTTAGTTTCAGGGATGGAGAAGTTCAAGATCAGAGTGCTGCCATGTTCTTGAAAGATGACTTTTCACTTCAGTCTCATGTGCTAGAGAGGGTAAGGGCTGGTGCTCCTCTCTCTCTCTCTCTCTCTCTCTCTCTCTCTCTCTCTCTCTCTCTCTCTCCTTTCTCCCACTCATGGCACAACTGCCTCTCAATGACCTGCTTCCTATTTCTATCACCTCTGTCCCCCAGAAGGTGGCATGTACTCCATTCTGTGTCACAGGGTTACTGGCACTGCAGTCTGCAGAAGGTAAAGCTGCTCTCCCAAAGTGGGGCAGAAATTAAGCAGGTGCAGATGATGCAGGCAAGGGTCTATTAGGCTCTAACAGCTGCTCCTTCCATACTGATCGGCTTCATGTTAGCGCATCTAGGAGCTACTTTATTTGCCATGGATAGAAATATGAGATTTGGAGAGAACCTTTTAGAAAAGCAAAAATTTCACACATCCCTTCTTAAGTGTCAGGGCACATCATGTTCTGTGACTCCTCAACCTCACACATAGTCTTTCCATATTGGCTGGAGTGACTTTCCTTTTTTTTTTTTTTTTTTTTTTTTTTTTTTTTTTTTTTTTTTTTTTTTTTGCCTCTTCTCAAAAGGCAAGTCCAACTCATGTCATCATAGATGGCACTGTGTCTGGTGCCCCCCTTGCTATGATCATTTATGGAGGAACCAGATGGCAACTCTTGGAAAATATTGTAATTAGGAAGTCTTTCATCTCCATCCTGTTTCTATTTCCTTCCCTCCCACCCCCACCCCATGTACACATTGGCATCTTCTTAGTGAATCTTTGTATTTTAGGTTGATATGGGCCCACCCTGGCATCTGATCACACAGGGTAATCACATTTGAAGTAAGTGGGAAAATGCTGAGACCGACAGGAACCCTGGGCCAAAAGGAGATTCAATGCTCTGTCCTGCGTGCAGATGTCCAGGCTTCACCCCCATGTCTTCCAGAGTTCTTTACATGATGGGATAATGGGTTTTTGCCACAGAAGTCCTCTGCTAAGCAGAGGTGAGCAGCCCTTTTCTAGAGAGAGAGAGAGAAAGAGAGAGAGAGAGAGAGAGAGAGAGAGAGAGAGAGAGAGAGAGAGAGAAAGAAAAAGAGAGAGAGAGGCTGTGCTGTAGGGCTGAGAGTGAGGATGAAGGACCAGCGAGGCTGTGCTCCATGTCACCCAGACTCTACGTCCTTCTTGTGCCTTCTAATAGCTCCAGGTTGTCCCCCGTGACTCATTTCACATAGCTGCGAGTTTCCTGGAAACAGCTGTCACAGAACTCTGTCAGACAGATAGGAACTGCTTTAAAAAGCACAACTTATGAGTTCTTTGGAGAAACAAGGGCACCTTTCTGTTCAACTTAGTTATGACTGTAATTTATTATGTGCGCTCACCCTGGACAAGTAATTCTCACTGGTTATCCGATTCACTCCACATTAGAGTATAGGATTAAAGCATTCGAGGTCCATAGATGAAAAAAAAAAAGGCTGAGATTCTTAATAAGTGGCAAAGCCAGCACTGCAGCCTCTCTTGTCTGGGCTCTGAAATCTCTGCTTTCACTGGACTGCTTGTCAGAACCATGCTTGTCTCCCCTTGTCACTCTCCCATCCTGCATTGCTCACAGAAGCCTATCCCTTCAGTTCTATATTTACTTTTAAGTCATCTGAAGGAGACTCAAACTGGATCGTGCTTACTCTCTGTGGGCATCAGTGTCCTCAGGAGAAAGACCACCATCCCTCAAATTGGCCTGAACCTTCCCTGCTTTCTTGTGTGTTTCTTCCATGGTTTCTCTACATAGTGATTCTATCCCAGACAGGACAGATTCTCAGGCCTCTGCAGGTCAGCCATCCCTCTGCTCTCTCCCTTCTTCCATCCTCTCTAAGTAAATGATACAGCCTCCTGAACCTTGGCAATAGCCTAACACCTACGTGCCTCTCATTAGTCCCCTCTTTCCTAGTACTTTCGGTCAGCCATGTTCACTCTGTGGCCAGCTTTGCTGTAATGGATACAAGGAAGATGGAAAGCAGGAAGAGAAGCAGGGGAAAAAAAAAAGCTAAAGCTGTCAACGTTTCCCTTTCTCTTACTCGAAGTTATACTTACAAGCCATTCAAAAGAGTTTCAACATTGCAAATGTCTCTCCTAAGTAAAATACTTGGCTCAGTTATAAGCTCAGATTAGAGCTGCAGCTTGGTAATTTTTACATATATTGCAGATAACAAAATGCAGGGAAACACTATCAAATCGTGACGTATTCAGCAACATGAGTAGAAACTGGTGTATGAGATACAAACATGTACAATAAAGTAGTGCTTAAAGATAAGTGACATGGGCTTTATGTTTGTGAGTGTTTTTGCTTGTGGAATCAAAGGGAAGAGTTGGGGTTCTTCACTCTTCACCCTATTTTTTGAGAAAGGAAGATGCCTCATTGAACCCAGAGCTTGCTGATCGACAAGGCTGTCTAACCAATAAACTCCAGGGACTCTCTTGTGAAGTGGAAACTTTAAGGGTTCTTTGGAAAGTCAGTTGTGTTGGATGGTGTTTTGCTGGGGCAAACATATGAAGAAGTGTTTTTTCCTAAAGTGGACACAGATGAAAGATTACGGCAGACTCATGAAAGAATGTTTCACTGAAGCAAAAACAGGAGAGAGGATGTTCTGCTAAAGCAAACCCGTGAAAGGACAGGTGATAAAAGATTCTTTGCTATCAACACACATGTATTGGTCTGCCTGACATTTCATAGTTGAGCTGCATTTGTCAGGACTCCTTGGACTTGAGCTTATTGGATGTGTGTCCTGAGGCAAGGGACATGAAGGGCATGTGACGCTTGGAGGGTATAAATAGGGCTTGGTGGAATGGAGACAGAGCTTGGCTTGCTGGTACAGCTAGCTCTGCAGTGCTTGTGGGTCTCACTTCTTTGCTGATCTTCACTTTCCTGAGAGAGGCACAGCTCAGAAGTTCTCCTGGGTTGTTAGTCCCTCCTGCTGACTCAAGCCAAGGCTGAGGTCTGGCTGTCTCTGCTAGGTCCTGTCACCGCTGTTGCTAACCCGACTCTACCAAACTGGACTACTGGTATATCCATGAAATGTTTGTGAGTGGATCAAGCTGCAGCTGCCTGCTAACCTGTGACCTGAACTGCCTGTTTCCAGACAGCACAGATAGTTGCTCCTTTCTAAACAGGTCTACTTTCCCTGTATCCTTTTTTCCCTGCTCCCTCTGGTAGGTGGTGGTCTACAAGGGAGGTTAAAGCATTTAAGAACCACCATTAAAAATAGGATTTGAAACAATTAAAGTTGCATTCTTATCTCTGCCTCTCAGCACTAGGATTATAAACAAACATCATCATACTCAGATTTATATGAGGGCTGGGATCAGAACTCGGGTCCTCATGCTTATACAGTTAATGAAGATGTCGATTGGGTGACTACACTTTACATGGCATCCCCATGTTTAAGAAAGAGAGAGAGTTATGAAGCTAACTTGACCCAGCAGCAGAGAAAACAGGGAAGGCTGAAGCCAGATGTCTACACCACCCTCTGTCGCCATCTGCCTTTTTGTGGAACACCGAGCATCTTTGTTGCTGAGGAGTGTTGTATGGCACACTCCAGCACGGCGGAGTGAGTCAGGCTAAGCAGCACATGCAGACAGATACAGGCGTGAGGCTCCCATTTACCTCTGCCTGGCACCTCCAGTAGTTTTGACAGCTTTAATGGGCTACAGACAGGCTATGAGCATATGTGCTTATCACACATACTCAGCCTTTTAGTGGGACCCTGGAAATAGAAGAAAGGCCTATTTATCTTAAAAGACCATGGCGGCTTAAGAAAGAGTAGGGGACAGAGGACAAACAGCAGTACTTGACAGTAGGCCTGTTTGACTTCAAAGTGATTTCTACTGGGTTTATTCAGCCGTTTAAATGATAGGAAATGGCT
The DNA here is from genome assembly GCF_008632895.1 of Mastomys coucha. Taxonomy (NCBI): domain Eukaryota; kingdom Metazoa; phylum Chordata; class Mammalia; order Rodentia; family Muridae; genus Mastomys; species Mastomys coucha. The sequence goes on from NW_022196905.1 coordinate 207,132,072, forward strand.
CTTTGGTCTATTTAGCACATATATACATTGGACTTGCCTCCTTAGGATCGTTTTATCTTCCCTAGGGTCAAAATGGATTTAGAAACCGGAGAATAATAGACTCTTCCATAGGATGAAATGTTAAAAATGCCGAGAGGGCTTCCTGGGCCTTAGGTTCCATAGCTCATTAAGACGTCACCCAATTAAAAGTTCTATCCCCGTGACTTCATTTCTTTAGAGTAAGTATTGCTTTAGGTTCAGTTGCGGATTCTCTTTTAACATAGTAATTCCTCTGTGGTGTTATTTAGATCCGGACTGATCCCCAGAAGTCCTTAAGGCTCAGTGCCCAGATGGTAAGAGGTGTGAGCTCTGTAAGAGGTGGGGCCTAGTGGGAAGTCTTCTGGTTATCAGAGGGAGGGAGAGAGGGGTCCTGACTATTCCTTTTCCCGTCATGTGCTAGCCAGGATGTGAACAGTTCTTTTCTGCTCTGCTGCCATGCTGTCCAAAGCAAAAGGGCCAATCAATTGTGGACGGAAGCCTCCACAACTATTAACCAAAGTAACCCTTCTCTCTTCATAAACTGATTGTATTTCAAATATGTGTTAACATTTCCTCTAGGCTCCTAGCAACAGTTACTTAGCAATGGTCAGGTATGAGCCAGGCATATGAGGAATATTTGTCCCCCCCTCTCTTTTTCTCTCTCTCTCTCCTTCTCCATCTATTCTCTCTCTTCCCACATATCCCTGGGTGACCTCTCCCCCTCTTTCTCTCTTTCTACCTTCCCTGTCTCCTTCCTTTCTCTGCCTCTTCTCCAGACCTCCTTCCCAGGTCCCACATAAACTTCCTTTTATACTAGGCCTGTCTTGTGGCTGATACCTCAGGGGATGCCTCAGCATGGGTCTACTAAGGTACCGCCTCCAGCCACATCATACTGTATTTTATGAAACACAACAGTCTGTGTTACAGTAATGGAAAGGATGGAAGAGAAAATCCCGATACCTTTATTACTTTGGTGCAAGTGATTTTCCAAGGCTATTTCTGTATCCAGGTGCATTTAACCTTTGTATATCATGATAAGTTGTCATCTACAAAGTCGCTACCTGAGAACTGTGAATAATATATTAAGGAAACCTACAGTGTCATTGTCCATCACACGCATAGCTACCCTGGATCCCGTGTGGCTTCGGGGCCTTGAGTCTGACGCACCTGGTTGACTGTCCACGTTCAGCTTCTCCTGTGATGAGATGGTAGTTGTGAGAGAATGGGGCACACATGCCAGGTAGAAGCCGTAACAGTCTACTACCCTAGGTTCACTCAACGAGTCAGGAAGGTGGGCAGCTAAACTCAGCAGTGCTGGTCTATAAGTCTCAGACTTTACAATAACAGCTGGGCAGGCCTGGCAGGCTTTCCTTTAGCTCCCCACCCCCTTAACGTTTAAAATACAGCCAGTGATTTTAAACCACAAAAGAAAGGAAGAAAGGAAGGAAGGGAGGGTTTAGTTTTATTCCTTCAAGCTCCTTTTTATCACAAAGGTCTGCATGTAAAAAAAAAAAAAAATGTTTGGCCTTACATGGCTGCAGTTGCTTTCTGTCTGTTTTACATTTAAGGTAGAAATAGAAATCTTAAACAAACAAACAAACAAATCTAACGAGCAGAAAACAGTGAGGAACAAATGTACTCAGTGGCACACATCCTGGTCTCTGGTCATGGAGGCCCATCCTCGGGCCAGCAAGGATAGTGTTGGGGAGATATGGAGGGGAAGGCAGCAGGCTTACTTGGTTTAAAAACAGTTCCTGGGATGTTCGAAGTTTTTTGTTTCTAATGAGTTATACACCAGCTGCATGTTTTTGTTGTTTTATGACTGTGAAATCTTAAATAAGACACTTAGAATTTCAGGCCCATACCTTTCCATCTACAAATTGTGACTATAACATTATCTGTTTTGTAGAATTACAGCAAGCATTAATCTATAAGAAAACAATTTATAAAATAGATACCACTCTGTCTAGGTGCCTTATTTCTCTTAATAATCGACTTCACTTAAAGTTACAAAACGTCACACACAAATGCATTCTCTGAAGAGATTCTGACTAGCTCAAGGCTTAAAGAATAAATAGTAATTAGGTGGTTAGGGAGGAGGAGAGAGATCATTTATGCCTTGCTGAGGTGAGGCATCTATACAAAGAGAACTTGAGGCCTATGATTTGCAGGGCAGGCTGGGGCTCGCAAACTCACAGGGACATGGGGCTGAGAGGAGTGGGGTCCCAGAGGCTTTGTTTAGAATTAGGAAGCAGGAAACTTGAGGCAGGCAGTGAAAAGAGCTCAGTCCTGGGGTGGGGCTTGTGGCACACCTTGTTAGGGAGTTTACAGCTTATATCCCGAAACAATACTTTAACTACTCGGTTGAGTATATATTATTCTATACAAATATGTGCATATATGTAATCTATTTAATAAGTGCACCTCTTAAAAGAGATTCTCTGCTGATATAGTTTCTGAAGGTGTCGACTTACAACATCAAGCCTGATTTTTTTTCTTTTTGTATATCAGGTTTTTTTATTAGATATTTTCTTTATTTACATTTCAAATGTTCTCCCTTTCTCGGTTTTCCCTCCCCGTTCCCCTCCTCCTGCATACCAACCCACCCTCTTCTGCTTCCTGGCCTTGGCATTCCCCTACACTGGGGCATAGAGCTTTCCTAGGACCAAGGGCCTCCCCTCCCATTGATGACTGACTAGGCCATCCTCTGCTACATATGCAGCTGGAGCCAAGGGTCCCTCCATGCGTACTCTTTGGTTGGTGATTTAGTCCCTGGGAGCTCTGGGGGTCAAGCCTGATTCTTTATGTCAGGATTTCTTTGGGCTTGCTTTAGACAGTCTTGCTTTTGATCTCGAGTTGGCCTTGAACTCATGTTTCTTCTGCTTCAGCCTCCTGGATTACAGCTATGTACCACCATGCCCAACTTTCAAAACCTTTAATATGCAACTATGCTTCATAAATTTTCAAGACAGGAATACAATCTCTAGAATCTTTGACCGTAGGCACTTTTCCTGAACTTCACTTTCTGGCATTTCCACTGCTCCAGGGTTTTCATTTCCTTACTGCACAGTGGGAAAAGCTGCAGCCCCGAGGGGCCATTGTTCAGCTCACAACTGGTCCCTGCTTGTAAATATCGCTGTGGCTCTATCAGCGTTTTCTCATCTCTCCTAGCTTGGCAAACCCACACCCACTAAGGCTTTTCTTTGCAGGAGAAACTGCTTCTTCCCTTCCATGGATGAACTTGACATCAATAATGCAGCTCAAGGCAGAGGTAGATCCTCTGTTCCACTCCACCATGCCTGTCCTTGCTAGTCATAAGGGGTACAGGCCCTCCTTCTTGAACCAAATGGCCTTATGTTACTCTGAGATGTCTAAAAGATCAAGTGAGTCTTACCAGGCCAAGAGTGGAGAGTTAGTAAAGACAGCACTGAGTGTCCCAGTGTCCTGCTAGGGGCCTCTTCCCCAGGCTGCTCCACTATGCGGTGCCTCCCAGTCTATAGTCTCATTCCACAGGCTTTGGTTACATGCCAAGGGGATATCCCTAATGCGTTTTTTATAGTGATATAATAACACATTGGGAATGTCCGCTGGCATTTATCTGTGAATTTTCTTATTTTGCTTCCTCTCTTCATGCTAGATGCTGGATTACCCAAGTATTAATATAATGCCATGTGTCCTAAGAATTAAAGTGGAAACGGGATTTTTCAGCCACCTTTCACAGTAGCTTGGTTTGCCCTCTCCTCTATATTATCTGTGTTTCTCTGGGTTCTGCTGTGCCAAAGATGACTCAGTGGGTGAAAATTGAGGAGGTGAAAACTTACAGAGCCTAGGAAATGGGTAGCTGTGGTGGAGTGCAGGAGTATAGCCGGCTACAGACCCTGTTTTCATCACAGGCTTTGTGCAGGCACGACACCCCTGCCCAGTGTTCACTTGGCTGAAAATTTCTGGATTATAGAACAGCTTCTGAACAAAGTGCCCATTTAAAAAAGTCTAGGAGAGGTAGGCCTCTTGGCATGAGCTCAGTTCAAGGCCTTTTAACCCCTATCCCCCCATTCCCTATTGCTCATCCTGGCATTGCTCTCCTGGCATTCTGAGCAGAGCTGTTCCTGGCTTTTTTTCTCCCCCCCTCTGGCCTCCTCCCCCCCGCCCCCATTACCTTGGGTAGAATTAGCTTTTGTTTGCTTTGAGGTGCATCTTTTAAAAATAATGGCTATTGGGGCTGGCGAGATGGCTCAGCGGGTCAGAGCACTGACTGCTCTTCCGAAGGTCCTGAGTTCGGATCCCAGCAACCACATGGTGGCTCACAACCATCCGTAATGACATCTGATGGCCTCTTCTGGTGTCTGAAGACAGCTGCAGTGAATTGGGCTGGAGCGAGCAGGGCCGGAGCTAGTGGGCCGGCAGAGGTCCTGAGTTCAATTCCCAGCAGTCACACACATGATGGCTCACGGCCATCTGTACAGCTACAGTGTACTCATACACATAAAATAAATAAAATAAATCTTTTAAAAAAAATAATGGCTATTTTTGAAGATTTCAAAAGCCATAGTGACTTTAATCACTCTTTCCAGGCACTGTTTTCAGCCCAGATAGTTGGAAGAGCCTGGGGCCCCAAATCCTGGGGCTGGCACACACATGGCCTGAGTAAGAGGACTTGCTCTCCCAGTTTAAAGCAATCTGATTTGGAAAGAGTGGGAGGATATGAGTCTAAAGATAGCCACATGAATACGGGAATCTTTTTCCAATTAGTGTAGAAAGATTCTTTTAGCCTGATTAGCCTCCTAAACCACAAACTAGAAATGTTTTGCAGCTTGTTAGTGTAAATATATTCTGAAATAACCTAGGACATTCACTCAAACATGATCATTTGAATATGGCGACCATAAGACTTAACTGTCTTACCAATCCATTAAGTATTAGTAAAAATATAATTATTGTGTACAGAGCAATCATATACCTATAGTGTCCCTTTCCTTCTGAAAAGCTATGCCTATCCATTAAATTGTTTTATACCTCCTCATCTTTGCCTACAATTTTTTTCTAATTCAATCCATCTCACGTATAGTAGCTAGGGATATTTGCTTACAAAAAGGATCCAAATCACGTTGGGATTTTTTTTTTTGTTCAAAATATTTTACATTTTCTGTAAAATCTGAAAATAAGAATAGGTGCTCCCATGTTCTACTCTCAATGTTTGCCTTTGTGCATATAGTAACATTTGGGAAGGGCCACTCACCTGCCTCACTCACCTCACTCACCTGCCTCAGTTACAAACTTTTGGTAAGTATTCACGAGTATTCTGAATTTTGCTAAAGGATGAAGCAATGTTGGTAGTTCTCTCACGTTTCAGTTGCTGGGATAGGACATTAAATAAACTCAGAATGACACACATGACCAAGGCAACTTCTAGAAGAAAGCATTTTTGGGTTTTTAGATCAGAGAGTTAGTCAATGACCATGGTGGGGAATATGGCAGCAGACAGGTAAACACAGCACTAAAGTTGTAGCTGAGAGCTCACAACACATAGGAGGCAGAGAGAGAAAGAGGGCTAACTGGAAATGACATGGGCTTCTGAAACCTCAAAGCCCACCTCCAGTGACATATCTCCTCCAACATGGCCACACCTACTCATCCTTCCAAGAAGTTTCATCAACTAGAGACAAAATATTTAAATATATGAGCCTGTGAGGGCCATTCTCATTAAAATTTCTACGGTAAGTAAGAGTTATATTCTCAGGTCTTGTAGAAACATCAGTTGAGTAAGTACAGAAAATAATAACGTGTTTAAAGAAATAAACTGGCTCACATACAGAAGTTCTGAAATGCCACAAGAAATCAACAGGAACAGTGACAGAGAGTAAAAGGCAGCAGAAGCTTTGTCTCTAATGATGTTGAAATATAGTACCTCCAGGATCTAGAAGCAGAAGAACCACACATGTGAAGTGCCTAGAATGACCTGTTTGTAAGGGGGCCACAGAAGGTAACACACTGCTTGTCCAAAGAGAATGATGTAAAGGTCTGTGTGAGACTGTTACTCAGCCAGCCACCATCGTGAACCATACAGCTGACCATTGAATTTGACAACTTAGAGTACATGGTGAAGAGATGTAGATTTTTGTCAGGGAAGACATTTCAAGTTGGCTAAGGAGCAAGATAGGTAAACCTGTACAGACAGACCTTTGGAGAAGGTCTGAGTTAGTGTGTGCTAGCTTGAGAAGATGTGGAGGGATGGATCCTAGAGTAAAAGTATGCGTCAAGACTGATCTGAAAGAGAAGTTGAGACTGGACCTATAGGAAAACTGGAAATTGATCAATAGTGATTGACATGCTGTTTAGAACTCATTAGAAGCCTGATGTCAGGACTTCAAAATGACCAAAACATCACAACTTTCTGAAGGCATGCTCAAGTATAGAGAGAAAAAGATGGCTTAATTCATTCATGGAGGTAAGGTAGTTAAAAGGAATCATTATATTTATAAAAATGATCTGAATGGTAGGATATAGTAAGAAATGGAAAACGAGAAGTGGTGCTCTCATAAAAACATTGATAAATAGTGAGCTATTTGGAAGATCACAGAAGTGGAGGCCAGGATGAGGCTGAGGGACTTTCATAGCAGAGATAGTTGAAATCGTAAACTAGAAAGACACGGGATGGGCCAAAAATTTGATGTTGCCAGCTGAGATGTCATAGGTGCTGCATGGTCTGGGTGCCAACTCATGAACTGAATAACTAATGACACAAATAAAAATTATTTGAGATAAGTAGTTAAAGATTGAGATGTCAGGTGTGTGTGTGTGTGTGTGTGTGTGTGTGTGTGTGTGTGTTCAAGCCATGGCATGTAGGTGAAGGTCCAGTCTAAGGACAAGGACTCAGACTCTAAGTTGATGGACAGCTGACTCCCGTTTTGGAAAGAAGCTGATAAAAAGGTGTTAGTAAAGAGGAGTTGAAGAGAGAACCAATAGAACCAGAGAGGGAGCTGTAATGGACAAGGAGGGCCTGAGCTTAGAGAGGTCCAATGCCTGATATCATCTGGGGAACCAGAGCCTCCTGCCTTCCTGAAGCCTGATTTTAGTCCTCTTGAATGGGTCAGTCCACCTGTAGCAGAGTATTCACCTGTCTCTGGGTGCTATGTGAGATGTGCCCTAAGCAACTGGAGAAGCTAGCTCCATTGCTTCCCATAGTCTCTAGCATCAAACACTTCATGTATATGGTATGTGCCCAAAGCAGATAACTTAGTTAATGAAACATTCTGTACAATATGCAGGACAAGTATTATCATTTATACTTTAGTCCTAGAGATTCTTGATGTGACCCTTTTGCTCTCACCACCTTTGCTAGAGATAGAATCCAGAGTCCAGGTTATACTATGTAAGCAAGTAGTACCCTGCCCTTGAACTACGTCTGCAGTGAGGTGGTTTCTTTGTTTACCTAAATATTAAAATAGATGGAGGGGGTAACAGTCCAGGCTGAGCTATGCCAGCATTGTTCATTTTAGCTCAGCTATGTGGCTCCCTTGAATGAGTAGAGGTAGAGCCTGTTGCTGATATGTCATGTTAGAAGAAGGCAAGGGGAGATGCCATGCTTCTGTAGAGGACGCATCCATCTGCACAGATTAGATAAACCAAAAGTCCACAAAATGCTTTCCTAGTGTAACCACTCCAGCAACATTACAAACGGTGGATCCCTTGTGCGGACCACTTGACACTTAGTGTATGAAATTTAAAGTACAGTGTTTCTCTGGAGGGGTTGGGACTATGAGTAATCTGCCCTGACTTTTCAACAGTAATTTACTATTTTTGAACTGCCTTTACAATATAAGAGCTTAGTAAAATTCCAACTTAATAATGTGCCAAGTACTTGCATACATTTAATCTTTGTTAAAAAGAAACCTACATTAAAAATAATTAGTTTCTTGTCTGTCCCTGGTGAGGAGGACAGGTACTTTCTACCTGGGACAGATGGCACCAGTTACCCTGACTTTACTGTGGACATTTTACTTGGAGGGCAGAAAGTCCTGGGTGGAAGCTTGGAACTGCATAGGCAGAGTGTCACAGCTGAAGGCACCTTTTTTGAGTCCTTTTGTTAAATGTCATTGAGTAGGAAGCTGGGAGGCGACTCAGGAGTTGAACTTGGGAAACTAAGAGGGAGGGGAAGCTGCAGGTAGTTCCACATCATCCAGTTCCCACACCAGTTTCCCCTGCTCCTCTCATCAGTTGCTACTCCAATACTTCCATCAGGAGGTTCTTGGGTAAATTGTGATTATGTTAATGATACCTAAGGGTGCTTGGATCCATCCTCTGCATGGGGTTGAATGAGTTTTGCTGTCACAGACTATCAGGTTTGGAGGGTCTTGAGGCAGCCTTATGCCCTCCAAGTCAGAGCTTTCTCCCAACTTTTGCATGTAGGAGAATCTTAATATATGTTAAGATTGACTTACTTAATTTCTTCTGTTAGAAGTAAGTTTCCACGAGGATGGTAGGTGGTACCTAGAAGGGAATTAGAATTTCTCTAGATGTGTTGAGAATGTGTTACCTGGTTGCTTCATTAGTGAATATTAGTGCACATTTATAAACTTCACATTCAAGAAGCTTACATTTTTCTGTATTATATATTATAATTCAATAAAAAGGAAGAAAGAGAAGTGGTAAAGGAAGAGAAGAAGAAAGAAAAGCCTGGCTGTAAAGCTAGGTTGAGAAGCTTGAGCTTGATCCGGCAGTCAAGGCAGGCAATTGTAGGTGTCTCTGTGATATGCTGTGGCATACCCTAAAAATGCTTAAAGGATTATCAGTTTGATATTGGAGAGCAGTTTCAATAGAATAAGAAAAAGTGACAAGTGACCTAAATCTTGGGCAACAAGGCCTCAGAATATATTGGGTTGATGATGGTGATACATTAAAAGACAAGCAGGGCCAGTCACTACCCAAGGAACCAGCTTTCAGATAAACTGTAGAATGAATATTCAACACGTGTTACAGGATGATTTGCATATGCCAATGTTTGATATCACCTTACACCTTAGTCTGGCTTCTATTGTAATGAAATCTCTTACAGCTATCAATTGGAGAAGAGGCAAGACAATCTACTTAGACTAGCTCAACTCATTGGGTGAGCACCAGCTTTGGACTATTTCTTATTCTCAGAGATATGTCCTTGTAAAGACACAGAGTGCCTACTGGTGTACACCCACCTAAGGAAAGAGCAGTGTGAACCCTGACTATTGAAAACTAAAATGTTTTGGTTTCCAATACATTCTGATAATGCTGTCAAATGCTTCTCTAGCCAGGATAACACTACTACTTGTTTTAGGACCAGTTTAAACCACCAGTTTAATGGCTGAGTGTTTGATACTGAAGAAACCATTGTTTTCACTGTCATAGAACACAGATGTGAGGGACTGGATGGAACAGATCGATGCTTATACATCCAAAAAACTATGAAAAATAGCTTGGCCTGGGATCCTTAACATAATTCATGTACAACTTCCACAATTTCAAATTAAATAAACTCAGAATGACACAAATTTGCTAGAATGTAGTTGAAACTAAGCATGTACATACGTCTAGTTCCACAGAATGTTTATCTCTTAATCTCACTAGACACCTCATTTAATTTCTGCATGATGATCCAATAAGGAAAAGTAGATGAATCGTGACCATGTTGACTTTTCCCAGAGGGGAAATAAAGGTTTGGGTTCTGAGATGAGGAAGGAGTTAACACAGTTCCTTAGTTTGCATAAATCTATAACAGTGTGCACAAGTAATCTGCGTGAGCTGGGTTAATCGTATCATCGTTGTGTAGCTTTGCCCTCATGCCAGTCATTGGTGCACTATCTAATTTTATTAAGTTCCTCACAGACCAGGAGAATCTTAGTGAGAAGCCAGTTCTCTGCTCATTAGCAGTGACCTCCTAGTTTGTTTACTTAGACTTTGCTTTGGTCTCCCGCCCTCAAGCCCTCAAGTTAACATACTTTTGACTCACAACCATACTGTCACTGTACCCGTCTTGACCCAGGACAGAGGCAGATGAATAGAAGTATTGATGCCAACTTTATAGCTTCTGTAATAGGCAGCATGCCTGAATTCCTATCTCTTAGTTCTGGTTTCTCTGGAAAAACGGGAGAAAGGAAAAGGCCAAGAATTAAAAAGGTATTCAAGGGCTTTGTAGTGGCTATTCCTGGTTGTCAATTTGACTATATCTGAAATGAACTACCATCCAGAATTAGAAGGCTCACCTATGGCCCTAATCTGGAGGCTGAGAGATACAAATTTCCGATCTGAATCTTGGCGTGGAGATCTTGAGGCATAGTGGCTATGAATTCCAGAAGATTAACCTAGGAAGATCTATGAGTTCAAGGTTACCTGGGATTAAAGGTGTGGAGGCACACACTTTTAATCTGGGCCACACCTTTTGCTGGAGACCTATATAAGGACATTGGAAGAAGGAAGGTTTGCTCTGCTTCACCTGCTTGCCTTGTGGGACTGAGCAACTGCTAGATCCTTGGACTTCCATTCACAGCTGCTGCTGACCATTGTTGGGAGTTGGACTACAGACTGTAAGTCATCAATAAATTCCTTTACTACATAGAGACTACCATAAGTTCTGTGACTCTAGAGAACCCTGACTAATATAGGCTTCAAGGGGTCATCATTAAGCTTTTCTGTATATACTATAATAAAATTATTCATGATACAGAGACAGAGTAAGTGCTAGAGTATCTCCTAGTAGTTTTGAGTAGGTCTTCTGCAATCTTGTCCTCATTCTCAAGGCTCTGAACTCAGTTCTAATTCCCTTATCCTTGAGAACCCAGCTGCATTCTATGCTACTCAAGAAGAGCAGGGAGGGGGAGAGAGGGAGAGAGAGAGAGAAAGAGAATGATCAGCATGGGTGATGTGGTATGAAAATAGGATAAAAAAGGGGATTTAGCATGCAAAGCCAAACAATGGTGTTCATATGAACACCAGATGAACTCCATATGGACTCCAGATGAACAAAGGTTCTGCATCTAGACACAGTTCAATGAGAAATAGACTCTTAAGTTCAGTGATTGACAACATAAGCTTTTATTTTGCAGTAATAGCCTTATCAAACTGACACTTGGAGAGGCTCTTCGAGAACTAAAATACACACAATTGAACTATATTTATCTGTAAAGGACAATGCAACAATGATATCTCCAGGAATGTGGCTGGCTCTGGAGGTCATTTTGTTATGCAAAATAAATTGGACTCAGAAAAATACCACATGTTCCATGGATGTTCTATATCTATATCTATCTGCCTATGTAGATTATAAACCTATAGTATATATACATATGTGTAGATATACATGTGTGTATCAAATATGTGCATATACAGGTATACATATATATGTATGTGTATATACATCTATATACATGTATACCCACATGTACATATATACAAATATATACATATTTGATATACACACCTATATTTTTGTCAAATGACAACGATTTTATGATTAATTTACTTTATGATTAAACACTGATATGAATTCTGATCCATTGTCTCCTAACTATGTGATCTTGGGCAAACTGCTATACTTCGTTTGTCTCAATTTCTTAAACTTGGAGTAAAATAGAGTGATATCACATAACCACTGTTCAATAGTAAACAAATCGGTGGTGTCAGTGTACATCTGAAATGCTATTATTAGTATAAACATCTTGATATTATTGTCATTGTCTATTAGTGAAGAGTCTACATGAAGTTGGTTTCTTAAATAAACACTACTATAAAAAACAAAACAAAAAACCAAACTCTTAAGTCTCTAGTTCTAATGGAAAAGGAATCTAGATTCCTAAACCAGCTTGAACTGCATTTTAGAGCCATTTTAATATTTACTTATTATCACCTGTATGTATACACTGCTCTTTTCTTACATCAGTTTAAATCTCTACAGCATAATTTCGGGTTTAACATCAACAGAATATCTGAGATTCTGCAAAGTTCTTTATAGGAAGATGGGGTACATTTTTCTGATTGTCTTGTTTCCTCAATTTTAGATTCATGTTTTAACTTCTAGTAGCTAAGGGACATTGCTGTTCTCAACATGGATTCAGTACGCTTCTATGACTGGGTGTGGCAAAAGAAACTTAATCCTCACCAGATGATGGTCTTTGTTATTTTTATGATAAACACAATAAATAGCAGAGTCAATAAAAAAGTGACAAAGAAGGACCACTCTTTATCCAGAAGATAACAAACCCTTGAGAAATTGGGTCATACTCTGCTTTCTAAGGGTCTACATTTCCTGGGCTATCCAACATGACAGCCAATACCTACATGAGTCACAAACCTTGAAATATACCTACCTACAGTATTCTGAAGACTTTGTTTGAAAACATAAATGAATGTAAAATGTATCATTATTTTTATTATTTGTGTATTAATTAGTAGTGTTAATGTTTTGTATATATTGGCTCAAATAAAATACATTCTTAAAATAATATCACCTCTTTCTTTTTAATTTCAACATTGAAATGATAAATGTGGTTTACATGGCTTACATATTTCTGTTGGGTGCACTGGTAAGACACAACCCTTAGTCTTTCAACTGAATACTATTTAGTTCTCTCTTTCCTTCATTGTATAGAGATGGGAACCAAGGAAATAGCTCTGCTAGTTCAAGAGCAAAGTGAGTGGTGAGCCAAAATGGTGATGTTATTTCACTTTGACAATAGTTGTCATGTATGCTAACAAATGAACTGTCTTCTTACTATTCATATTTTAATATTACTTCACTTGGAATTGGGTGAGAGGGCTCAGTGGGTAGAGAGGGTGAAGAAAAGAGAAAGCAGAGAGCTAGAGGACTGAGATAGCCTACCCATTTCTGTTCTTTAGGGAACAACAGTATTGTTTACATTAGATTACCTAGGGTGTTGAGACAGGTGATACATATAATTTAGGCAAATGCTTATTACAAGGAAAAAGAGTACTTAAAATTATCACTCAAATACTCATATATTCTCAATGATTCACCAAAAGCTACCAGTAATTATAAAACGATTTGGGCGTATTCCTAACAAGGGTATGTCTATTTGGATAGCAAGGCCACATCTTATAAGACCCACTGGTACGTGGTGGCCTCCTGTTTGTATCCGATGTCTTTTGTTCAATATTTGCTGTAAAAGGCCAAAAGGTGGCAGAAGGTGAAGAATCCACTGCAGAGGAGTTGCCATCAATAAATCAGGATGGAATTTTCCTCTGAACAAGTAAAAGAGGTAGTGTCTTAAACAGAACAACTGAACTGCAAGCTACAAGTACTCTCTCTCTCTCTCTCTCACTCTATCTCCCCCTCCCTCCCTCTCTTCTTTTCTCTTTCTCCCTCTCCCCTCTCTCCTTCTCAGCACACACACCTACACTATATATATATATATATATATATATATATATATATATATATATATATATATATATATATATATATACATGTATGTATATGTATACATACACTATCATCTATCTATTTTCTATCAATCAATCGGTTTGTCTATCTATTTATCTATCATCTATCTATGTATCTGTCCCAAAGCCTTTCCAGAGTCTATTTGGAGGCATTAACCTAATATGCACTGATAAGAGCCCATTTTTTAGTCTCTTTCTCATTTAGTGTGATGTTCATAGATAAAACCGTGGGCAAGTCCATGTGCTTGGTTCTGAGCTGCTGGTTCTATAGCGTTGTTTTGAACCTAAGGATATCACAGAGTGACAGTGTATAGAACACATTTGAAATGGGTTACTTTCCTCAAGACTAAAACACTCAGTGTTTTGAAATCCATCTATCCCCACATTTGCAGACAAGAGATTGTGCACCAGCCTGCGGGATACCACAGCTCAGAAACTAGGCAAGTAGCAACCAAGCCCTTTCCCTCCTCAATCACTCCCCTGTCTCAGCCACTTCCCCCAAGATTATTCTTGCCTTCTGTGTTTAGAACTCATCCACACAATTGTAAAGTTTTAACTTGAAGGTAACTCTGTGCAGATTGGGATAATTCCTAGCTGGGTTTGAGATACATGGGGTAGTAACACATGCTGTCTCTCGATAATGTTCTCAGGGTTTGCAAACATGCACAAAACAATAACAATTATATTTGCCTGCTCTCAACTCATAAGAACAGAGCAAGGGTATACAGCAGTTGTTCTCAACCTGTAGGTTGAGACATGATCCCTTTGAGGGGTTGAATGATCTTTTTCATAAAGGTCACCTAAGATCATCCTGCATATCAGATATTTACATTATGATTCATAACAGTAGTGAACTTAGAGTTATAAAGTAGCAACAAAAATAATGTTGTGGATGGAGTCAATACAACATGAGGAACTATATTAAAGGGCTACAGCATTAGAAAGATTGGGAACCACTAAAACAGAATAGTTTTAGTACAATTATGAAGAGGAAAAAACATCTCCTGAGTTATGAGAAGAAAGTCAGGGGATATTCTATTACTATGATTATAAATTATTTTGAGAAACTATGCACTATTATTATCGTTTAAGACAGCCTGATAGCTCTTAATTTCCTATTAAGAAAATTTCAATTTATTTATATGAAAATAAGAATTTTGATAGAAATTGACAGCAAAAATATAATTGGATCTGGGTAACCTTTACCCAAGAAATTAAAAAAAAATCTGACTTTAATACTTGTAGTTATCTGGCTTTGGTGAGAGCATTTCTCTTTTCTCTGGAAGCTTCTCTTTAGTAATGATTCCTACCTCTCTCCAGCTGAAGGCTGCATATTCACTGCTGCTTCCTGCCCTTCAGACTGACACTTTCCTTTCCTTGGTGACAGAGTAGGTGACAGCTAATCAAAACGTTGTATACTTTTCTTGGCCCTTAAGAAATGACTTTCCATTTCTCCCTGTGGAAGTGGGGTTAAATCTGTAACTCTTTATATTATACAGTTTTATATAGATTACAAGATACAATGATTTTATTTAAATATCTTAGTACTACTTGTTTGCCTGTGAGCCTTGATGTTTTAGCACGTCTTTGGAGCACTAGTACAGGCAGCCCATGGAACGTACACAACATTGTGCATCTCTCAGAACTTCTGTAGCACAGAGCATTCCATTTATACTTATCAAGCTCATTGGGAAGTTTCTCATCCTTTTTTTTTTTTTTTTTTTTTTTTTTTTTTTTTTTTTTTTTTTTTTTTTTCTTGCATGGGACCATCTAAGCCATGAGTTGGAAATCCAGAAAACTTTATGCAGCAATCAGTTCCATCTCGAGTGCTCCAAAGAAGTAGACAGCTAAACCTACTGCTCCAGACACAGTAGGCTGGGTGTGCAGAGTCACCTTGATGGTGTTTGCTGACAGCCCATCCATATTATGACAGAGTTGTCTCATTTACTTCTGGGTCACCACTGAGGCCTGCCTTGTGCATGAGCTACTTCTGGGCCACCACTGAAGCCTGAGTGTCTCACTACCTGCCTGCCTACCTATTTGGGTTCCTTTCAGCAATGAATCTGAGAGTGAGTCGAAGCAAAACTTCCCTAGACATTTCCTCCCAAGACTTAGACCATTTCGGTGTGCCTCTTAAAAATGAGCTTACCATAGGGTCTTTAAAAACACAAGCGCACATTCCATTTTACCATGAAAGAATATTCCCTTTCTTTGTGTTCTCCCCCACCCCTGGATGAAATGCAGATAAGTTCTGTTTTAATTGGGTTGCCTACCTTAACCTTCTACAGATTACCAGAAAAAAAAAAGGGCATTCTAGATATTCATCCATGGTATATGAGTTTGATGAGCTTTGGCTGGAAATTTGCTTCTATTTTTCTCATCTGTTCCACTTTACCTAAATCTTTAAAAGAACAAACCAACAGACAACAGTCCTCCTTTAACCCAAGCACGTCCCCAGCTGGCCCATCTGCACTTTCTGTGGGGTTTCATATGCTCCAACAGAATTGTGTTCACTCAGCTCGAACGATTGCATTTCCAGATTCTGAGTATGGGAGCCATGGCCCAGCGAGAGCAGTGACCCAGGAAAGCCCTGCTCTGCTCCCCTGAGGGGCTGACTCAGAGTGGAAATAAGAATTCGCTGCACATTCCTTCTTAACAGAAGTCTACTGCAAGATTTCTTTCACTCATTTGTTTATTTTTTTTGCATAACACACTCTGCTGCTCTAAGTGATGGTTTATGTAGGATGTATTCCCCTCTTTGTTTTTGGAATGTTTCGGTGGCATTTAATTCATATCTTATCACATTTAGCACCTTAGAGGGTTTTTAGCATATTCATAGTGTATCACCCCACTATGTGATTCCAGAACTTTTTTGATCTCATCATGAGTGTCCTTCACGTCGGTTAGAGAGTTATTTGTCTCTCTCCTCTCTCAGCTTCCTCTGGAAACCAATGACCTACTTTCTGTCTGTATTTGCCTAGTCCAGGCATTTCATATGAGAATAAAACCATGCAATATATATAGCCTTTTCTGTTTGCTTCTCTGATTTTTCTTCCTCGCTCCTTTCCTTACTTCCTCTCTCCATCCTTCCCTCTTTCCTTTCTCCCCTTTCTTTCTTGCTTTCTTTCTAACAGTTTCTCAGTGTACATCCCACCTATCCTAGAGCTAAGTAATCCCTAATTCTTAGATCAGATTATCCTCCTGTCTCAGCGTCCCCCATTCTGAGGTTACAGGTGCAGGTTTGTGCCTGCTTGTTTATCTAGCTTGTTTATTTTTTCAGTTAGCATAAGAGAGGCTGGAGAGATGGAGAGATGGCTCAGCAGTTAAGATCATGGGTGTCTCTCAAAAGGGACCTTATGGAACCTGATGCCTTTGTCTGCCTTCTGGGTTCCAGAATGTAAGTGTTACAGTGTACGCAAATGCATGTAGTTTTACACACACACACACACATACACACACACAAAATAACTCTTATCAGGCTGTTGAGATGGCCCAGCATGAAAAGGTTCTTGTCATGATTAGGACAGTGTCTGCAAGGTATATCAATGTTATAGCATCAAACAATGGAATGGCTGTGTTTACTGTATGGCTAAGACAGTTATGTATCCAGTTAAGAGATATTGAGGTTGCATCCACTTTGGGGCCATGTTGCTATGAACATTAAGTAAAATGGGGATGTAACATATGTGAATGTAAGTCTTCATCTCTGTTGTGCACGGAGTGGAGTTACCTGTATGGATATAAGGGTTCATTTATGTATTCAGTTAGGAGATACTAAATCTCATAGAAAGTGGGAAATACCCTTGAACACATTGGTACAGGAGACAGAACACACATGGTAAGACTCTAAGATCAACAATTGTCAAATAGGACTTCATGAAATTGCAAAGCTTCTGTAAGGCAAAGGACACCATCAATAAGAGGAAAATCAGCCTACAGATTGGGAAAGGATCTTCACCACCTACATCTGACATAGGACTAATATCCAAAATTTATAAAGAACCTAAGACACTAAATATTACCAACAAATCAAAAAATAACTGAATTTTAAAAATTGGGCACAGAGCTAAACAGAGAATTTTTTGTTTGTTTGTTTTTTTGAGACAGGGTTTCTCTGTGTAGCCTTGGCTGTCCTGGAACTCACTCTGTAGACCAGGCTATCCTTGAACTTAGAAATCCCCCTGTCTCTGCCTCCCAAGTGCTGGGATTAAAGGCATCAGAGGAATCTTGAATGGCTGAGAAGCACTTAAAGAAATGTTCAAGCTAGGCAGTAGTGGCGCAACCCTTTAATCCCAGCACTTAGGAGGCAGAAGCAGGTGGATTTCTGAGTTCAAGGCCAGCCTGGTCTACAGAGTGATTTCTAGAACAGCCAGGGCTACACATTAGAAACCATGTCTTAAACAAAACAAAATAAAAACTAAAAACAAAAACAAAAACAAAAACAAAATGTTCAAAGTCCTTAGTTACCTGGGAAATGCAAATCAAAACAATTCTGAGATTCCATCTTATACCAGTAAGAATGGCTAAGATCAAAAACTCAACTGATAACACATGCTGGCAAGGATGTGGAGCAAAGGGAACACTTCTCCATTGTTGGTGGGAAGGCAAACTTGTACATCCACTTTGGAAGTCAATATGTCCGTTTCCCAAAAAACTGGAAATTGATTTACCTCAAGACCCAGCTCTACTACTCTTGGGTATAGACCCAAAGATTCTCTATCATCCCACCAAGGACACTTGCTCAACTATGTTCATAGCAGCTTTATTTATAATAGCCAGAAACTGGAAACAGCCTGGATATCCCTCAACTGAAGAATAGATTAAGAAAATGTGGTACATCTACACAATGGAATTACTATTCAGCTATGAAAAACAAAGACACCATGAATTTTGCAGACAAATAGATGAATCTTTAAATTATCATCCTGAGTGTGGTAACCTAGTCCCCAAATGCATGGTATGTATTTACTTATACATGGATATTAGCCATGAAGTACAGGATGCCCATGCTATATCCACAGGCCCAATGAGACTGGACAGGAAAGAGGGCATAAGCCAGTATGCTTGAACCTCACTTGGAAGGGAGGATGGAATGGTCATGGAAGGCAAGTGGAGGGAGGGAAGTAGGTGGGAGATTGGATTGGGAGGGCATTTGGGGTTCAGGGTCAGGTGTGCAGAAGGGCAGGTGGGATGGCTGGATGCCTATGAGAATGAAGGGAAATCTGTAACCAATGGGGTGGAGGAGGTAGGGGACATCTTCAGGAAGAGACAGAGACCTGAGATAGGGGAGGTGTCCAAGAATCAAGGGGGTGGTGTCCTTAGCTGTGACTCACAGAACTACAGATATGGAACCTGGGGAGGTTGTCTCCTGTGGCAGGAAGGAACCCAGGTGGAACAATAGGGGCACCAACCCACCCACAAAACCTGCAACCCCAAATCTGTCTTGTCTACAAGAAATATTGGGATTGGGGTTGGAGCAGAAACTGAGGGAATGACCAACCAATAACCAGCCCAACCTGAAATCCATCCCATGTTCAAGCACCAGTCCCGGACACTATTAATGATACTCTGTTATGCTTGCAGACAGGAGCATGTTGTTCTCTGAGAGGCTCCACCCACCAACTGACTCAAACCGATGCAGACACCCACAGCCAAACAGTGAATGGAGCTTGG
The DNA here is from genome assembly GCF_008632895.1 of Mastomys coucha. Lineage (NCBI taxonomy): Eukaryota > Metazoa > Chordata > Mammalia > Rodentia > Muridae > Mastomys > Mastomys coucha. The sequence goes on from NW_022196905.1 coordinate 207,151,188, forward strand.
GTACTCTAATGGAACAATAGGAGGAAGAATGGCAGCCCCCAAGGAGCTTAGGAACTACACAGAAAGACCAACAGAACCAACTAGCTTGGAAACTCGGGGTTCTCAAAGATTGAACTGTCAACCAAAAAATATACATGGGCTAGATCTAGGCCTCCCTGCTTATATGTAGCATATGTGCAGCTTGACATTCATGTGGATCCTGAACAACTGGAGTGAGGGCTTTCCCAAAAGCTGTTGCGTGTTCGTGGGTTTTGTTCTGCTAGCTAGGCTGTCTTGACTGGTCTCAGTTGGAGAGGATGCGCCTAGCTTTGCAGAGACTTGAAGTGCCAGGGTGGGGCAGATACCCTGGAGGGCCCCTACCTGTTCAGAGAAGGGGATGGGGTGATGGGGAAAGGATTTGGGGATGGGGTGACCAGAGGTGGGGGAGTGAGTAGGATATAAAGCAAATAAGTAAAAAATAAATTAATTTTTAAAAATGAGATACTGAAGTTGTATCCACTTTGGGGACTATTTTGAATTAATGCTACTATAAGCATTTGGATATAAATTTTTTATGTATATATAAGTCTTCATTTCTGTTGTACGTGGAGTAGAGTTAATGCTACTATAAGCATTTGGATATAAATTTTTTATGTATATATAAGTCTTCATTTCTGTTGTACGTGGAGTAGAGTTAAATCCTATAACTGTACATTTAATTTTGGGAGCAAATGGAAAGTGTCTTCCACAACATTAGCATTTTACAAATGTAATAGAAATGTTTGAGAATTCCAAGATTGTTATTATCTTTTTCTAAAATTATGTATTTTTCTAAAACTACCACTGCCACCCTAATGAGTGCATCATGACTAACGATCTTGCAGAGGTTCTTATATAAAGTTCCTTAATGACTAATGACATTATACATCTTGTTATGTCACTGTAATTTGCATTTCTTTTTGCGAACTAACTGTTGAAATCTTTTCTATTTTTTCAGCTGTGTTGCTCAGTTTTAAAGACTGAGCATAAGAGTTCTCTCTGTATTTTGGGTACTAGAACTCCATAGGATGTATGGTTTGAAGATGGTTCTGTCCATTAAACTGTGGTTTAACTTTTTGTGCCTTGAGATATACAAAATTTTTTAGTTATGATGAGACCTGATCTATCTCTCTTCTAGAAAATTAGGTCCAGGTGCTTGGAGGACTATTTTGTAAGATTAACTCTATCATGAAATACAACGTTATGAAATGGATGAATAGTGAAGGCTCTCTCCTACAGTCTCATAGCAGCAAGCGGTCTGTCACACCAGGCATCCATGGCACCTTCTCTGTGTGTTGTGGGACTGTCTGCAGAGCTTGCACCCAAGGTCTGCTTAGAACACTAACCCAGACAGACCGGAAGGAACCCGAGTCCTTGGGCTGTCAGAATTCCTTTGTGCCTGGTCCTGCTGGTCCCAGTTACTCCCAGTGTTGGGACAGATGTTGGTTCCTGCTCACCTCTGATCCTAGGTGTGTCAGAATGCCTGGGAGTGGAGCTTCCTCTGGGTGTTGAGGGACTGGCTGCAGAGCTTGAGCCCAAGGTCTGCTCTGGACCCCAGCCTAGACAGACTGGCCCATGGCACCTTCTCAAACTAGGACACTTTGGGGGCTGATTTATAAAGGAAGCAGGACCTGCCAAAAGCATGAGTCAATTAACATGGAAAAACATTGGTAAGCTTAAGGGGACAGACATTAGAGTTAGAGATCATAGAGAATCAGAGCAAGAACATTAAAGATCACCTCAACCAATGTCATTTCATGTCACTGGGGGAACTGAGATTGCAAAGAACAATTTTCCAAGTGTCACTTCTTGGTAAGTACTATTAGTCCTTGTGATTCAAGGAAGTCTTTGAAGTCCAAACTATCATGATATTCTAGGATTTTATATACTTCCTTTACTCTCAGTGTCTCACAATGTGCACATCCCATGGTGCCATTATTTAAATAATGGAATATATGTTTTTATATTCTTAGGTTGTATAACTTTTTCATATTTATGATATATCTATATAAAATACACATTTGTATTTTACATATCCATCATACACCTATCAACTTTTTTTTTTTTTTTTGAGACAGAGTTTCTCTGTGTAGCTCTGGCTGTCTTGGAACTAGCTCTGTAGACCAGGCTGGCCTCACACTCAGAGATCCACCTATGCCTACCTCCTGAGTGGTGGGATTACAGTATGTGTCACCTCTGCTCACCCAGCTGCATACATGTATCATCTTATTAATAAACTAAGAGAATAGCTCCTAGCAATGCTTGATTCTTGAAAACATAAATGTACCCAGAGGCCAAAATATTTCAGTATTCATTTCAAGAGATTAAATAATGCAATTATTTCTATTTTCTGAAACATATTTTATTTCCAGTACTCTGAAAATAAAATAAACCTTTTTAAAAGCATGTAGTACATAGCTTTTACTTGGCTAAAACTCACTAACATGTACATGTAATAACTGAGCAAATTGATACTTTTTTATAATGTTATACTTAGTTTAAAAGTAATTTCAAAACTTGGTTTTAGAAGGAACTGTACTAGAGTAATAAACAGAACAGAGCCCCTCTTCATAAATCCCAGCTAACTTTGTCAATATTTTCATAAAATCATGAGTGCTTTTACAGAATTAGATTTTATCTCTCTACCTGAGTATTTCATTCTTAGAGAAATTTTATTTTGAAAATGTCTTCTCCCTCAGGAAACAAAATGGAGAAAATATTTCAAGGATGGTGAGAGCATCTCAAAATATGAAATTCCACTAGTGCAGAGGTGTAAGCTAATTTATTTTTAGGTGGATGGATGGAGGATCATCTATATAATGGAAAAATGACCCATACCAGGAGTCAGATGCTTGAGGTAAAGTATATTTCTGGATTTTGGCAGCTTGTGCTATCCTTCCAAAACCCTCACCTACATGGACTATGTCTCACAGGCAGAGAGAATTGGAAGCTTCAGATGAGTGTGGATCTGGCCCAAAGAAATGTTGACTGTACTGACTACAGGCCCTTTCTGCCACTTTTAACTTACCTAAGAGCTCTAAGACTGTGTGTGTGTGTGTGTGTGTG
>NW_022196905.1:207154411-207161765 GCF_008632895.1 Mastomys coucha
GGAGGAGGAAAGGGGGAACGGGAGAGGGGAAAGGGGAAGGGAAAGAGGGAGAGGGAGGGAGAGAGGGACAGGGAGAGGCAGAGAGGGAGGGAGGGAGGGAGAGAGGGGGAGAGGGAGAGTAAAAGAGGGAGGGAGGGAGGAGGAAGGAGAGGAAGAGCCAGAGAAGGAGAGCCAGAGAGGGAGAGAGAGTGCAGGGGAGAATTGAGAGGCGGAAGCAAGGAAGCAATGTCTGGTCTATGTGTTCTCCCATCTCCAGTCACCAAATCACTTTGGGGGTGGTGTCCAATGGAAGGATTTACAGAAGAGAAGATCTGAGTTATATAGGCTAGGGTAAGAAAAGAGTCAGCATGGAGAGCATGCTTATTCCTCTTCATGACTACAAGTATTTCAAGGAGAAGTAGGGATATATTATATGAGATTCAAGAAGCAATGTTATTCAACCTTACAGTTTCAATTGGGTGGAACAGTGGACCATGCCACCAGACAGAACTGGTAAGGTTGTAGCAAGTTCAGAACCCTGGTAAATCTCATAATTAAGAACAGCAGAAGTTTGAACTAGCTCCGCACCAGGTTCCTGTCTTGGAGCATTTGACCACAGCACCCTAACAACCGGTCACATAGCATAGAACCTGGAGTTCTCCATGCTAATGAGGTGTCTAGATAGGCCCTGAGTGTTTAGCCAAAGAGCTTCCCTTCCTGAGCATCCCTTCCTGTAAAGGTATTTAATCTCTGGTTTACCCTAAGACCTATGCATCCTCATCTGTCATGAATAAAATAGTTAAGATAAGCAAGGGCTACCTCCTTCGATAAAAACTGCAGTGGGTGGGTGCCTTTGTCATACAGAGCTGTGCCTAAGTCTCCTTTAGAAGCCCCTCTATATTCCTGGCACTCACTCAGAACTAAGCTGGATTTCCCCTGTCCTGGGCTCATTGAGGGCTCATGGACTCCCATTCCCAACTCCTGGTGGTATCTAGGTACACAGGAGTTTGAGAACCACAGCCTCTGTCCTAGCCTCTGCTGTTTCTCACCTGAATAAACATGGGCTGGGAGCCTTCTCTTAGACTGTGCTTTGTCTCCCCTGAGCAGCACATGTAGGTGCTCTGGCATCCCAACAGTGCACAACTGTGTCTGAAATAATATAAACTTCCACATGCTGTCTTTAGACCTAACTTTCTCTTGTCAGTTCCAGACTGAGATCTCTACCTACATATTCAACAACTTCTTTCAGCTCTCTTAAACATCTCAAATCCAACATCTTGAAAACCCAGTTTATAACTTCTACCCTATGCAAACTACCCCATTGTCGTTGTTTCTGTTAGAAGCATTCTTCCTGAGATCAGTAAGACTGACATCTCACCTGGAAGTTTAATAGTCATCTCAGACTTAACAAGGACAAGAGGAACTCAGATTTTCCCAACTGAAAGCAGCCAAGGTTGGAAGCAGACTTATACAACAAATATCTACCAGAAATGTTCCAAGCAACATGGATATAGGCTGCATTTTGATGCATGTGCAACCAATGACCTTGTAGATGTCTCCTGGCTTCCACAACAGGCATTATCTACTCTTCAAGTTGACATGAAGGGAATTTTTGAATTCAGATTGTCCTAGAAGAATTCCCATGATATACAGAATAAAATCAGAAGTCCGTCCTCTGGCTAATATAAGTCTCTGCAATTTGGTCCTGTGTAGTTTTTTAAGTAAATTAAATTTTACCCTTCATTTACCTGCCTTGTACAATCATTTGGGTCCTCTCAGATCTTAAAGATGCCAATAATACTTAGGAGATTACTAATTGACTTCATGACTGAATAACATTACATTAAGTATATACATCATATTTTCTTTACTTGCTGAACATCTCACTAGCTGCTGTGTACCACATCTTTTTTATCTACTTGGACATTGATTAGTACCTAAGCTGATTCTATTTATCTTAGCTATTACAAACATTATTGTCATAAACAGAACATCTCTTCATTATGTGAATTTTTTTTACATTTGGTTGGATAATATTTACATATAATATAATTTATATAAGATTTAAAACTAGAAGTGGGATTTTTGGATGATATGGTGTATCTATTTGTAGTTTGATTGTAGAACCTTCATTCTGTTCCATGTATGAAAGTCTCCTTTTCTTCATATCTTTGCCAACATTCAAGAAATCCTGTTATTTTCAGCAAATGGATAGAATAGGAAAATACTATGTGAAGTAAAATAAGCTGGGAACAGAAAGGCATGAACCCATATGTTCTTTTGCATATATGGAAGCTAAAGAAAGCTGACCCGACCTGAATTTAGAATACAAATTACTTAATGTTGCAAAGTGTGGGGATGGAGAGTATATATGTATATTCTCCACATATATATATATGAGTGTATGTATATACATATATATATATATGTATATATATATGCTGAATTTGATGAGTGGTGTGCAGTATACATTTGTTGAAATATCACAGAGAAAACTTATTAACATAATTTATACATACTAATGAAATTAAAAGAAAATACCACAGGTTTAATACCACAGGAAAATACCACAGACTGATGTTTAATGATGTTTTATAGAAAAATTTAGCAGAAAGTCATTTCCAATATAGCCCACATTATTTTCTACTGCTAACGTCTTACATTCATGTGGTATGTATGCTAGGTTGATGAGTCAATATTGATATGTTATTGTTAGCTAAAATCGATAATTGATACTCGGTTCACTCTTTGTGCTCATTTCTGCATGTAGACAAATGTATTATGACACATGCTTATGGTTTGTTTGTTCAGTTTCTTTAGTGATAACAGCACTGTATCAAATAAATAGTTCACTGCATTAAAAATTCCTTCCCTTCCCTCTGCTCAGCTTCACACCCCATCAACCTGATACCCAAGGATCATTTTCTTATGTCTGCAACTTTATCTTTTCAATAATTCTTTTCAGTTGAAATCAAAGTATGTATCCTTTCTAGATTTTTTTCACTTACCAAAATATATTTAAGGCTGTCTATTTGGTGACCTGATTGATGGCTCATTTATTCTTGTCACTAAATAGTATTCTACTGTATGCATTCACCTATTGAAGGGCATCATTTTATTTCCATATTTTGGTTATTATGAATAAAGTTGTCATGGACAAAAATGTCAGCTCATTTGGAAAAGTAACAAGGAACATTATCATATGCTGACTATTTCTAGTTTTATAAGAAACTTTGAAAATATCTTTCAAAGTTGCTGTACTATTTTGCATTTCTACCAGCAATGAATGAGTGATTTTGTTAGTCCCTGTCCTTGATAGCACTTGAGTTGTCAGCGTTTGGATTTTAATGCCCCTAATAGTTGTATCATCTCTTTTAATTTGCAATTCCCTGATGACATATATTGAGTATTTTCCATATCTTATTAGTAACTGTCTCTGATGAGTATCTGTTCAGATTTTTCAACCTGTTTTTTATACTTTTTTAATTTGAAGTTAGCTTTAAGATTTCTTTGTATAATTTGGATACAAATTTCATATTTCTGCAAGTGTGTGGAATGTGTTTTAATTCTCTTAACACTTTGAGAGAGCAGAAGTTTTTAATTTTCATCAACACATGCAAGGTCACTTAGTTTTTCCCATGTGTTAGAGTTTTGTACATTTGTAGTTTATATTTGGACTTGTATCCAACTGGAGTTAATTTTTATGACATAAGAGCCATCTCTACATTTTTTTTGCATGCAAATGTCTGGTAGTTTCAGTACCATCTGCTGAAAAGATGATACTCTCTTCATTTTTTGCTCCTATGTTAGCAATCAGTTCACTTTATTTATCTGGGTTGATTTCTGGATTTTCTCTTGGACTTATCTTGTATTTTTCCAAAACCTTACAGTCTTGAGGTTGACTACCATCATCCCTCAAAGTTCATTATCCTTTATTATTGCAGTAGTTATTCTAAGTCTTTGGCCTCTCCATGTAAACTTTAGAATCTATTTTACTAATATTTACAAAATACTTTTCTGGGATTTCGATTAAGTTGCACTGACTTCATAGAATCCAGTAGGAAGATATGATATCATAACCATGCTGAGCCTGGCCTCCGTCTATTTTGAACCTCTTCGATTTCTTTCATTAGAAAGAAATTCATATTATTTGTGAGCATAAGGATAAGCAGTTAGAGTAGTTTGCGACTATACTGGTTTAATAATGGACAGTGATAAGTTCTTTCTTCTCCCCAACCTACAGGTAAATTCAGCTCTCACCTCTCATCACAAATCTTCCTGCAGCTGATGGAGACCATTACAGAAATATATAAGTAGTCCAAACACAGAGGAAAACAAACTGGTCAGAATGCACAGAACCCTGATGTGATACATCTACAGCATGACACCTACACCCAAGGTCCTGAAACTATTGCAGAAGAGGTGAGTAGAAAGGTGGTAAGAGAACCAGACATCTGCTGTGAGTCTTCTATATATGGCAGGGAATCTTAACAGTATGGCCACCTAAAGAAGAACTGCACAATTACAATACCAGCTAATATGTCAATACTACTGTGGACATTCTCCGAAGGTACTACCCCTACTACAGGCAATTTATGACCATTAGAGATGGATACCCATAAATATACATTGGATATATACACATTCTGAGTGCTTTTTATAGATTCAGGAGACACAACCAAGAAGAAACAAAACAACACCCCTGCATTTTGGAGCTCATATTATGAGGATGGGTTTTAGGTATCAGATAACAAGGCAAATTAGATGTTAACCATGTGGTGTGTTTGACAGGGATGCATGAGATGAGAGGAAGAAGAGCAGAAATACATTGTAAGAGGGAGATCACTATCTGATAATGTTACCAAGAAGGACCAGTGGGTCTAAATTTGATGCTGTGGGATCAAGCACATTTGGCAGAGGCCAGATGAAAAATAAGCCATTCTGGGAGCAGAAGTAGTGCTGTGAAGTAGAAGTAAGAGGATCAGGGGCAGAATGAGGCAGGGGAAGTGGCAAGACATGTAAAACACTCCATCATCAGAGTGAACTGGGGGCCCTTGATTTCAGACTGGAGGACTACATGACCTGTATTGTACTACAAATGATCATTGTTTGCTAAGCAGAGAATAGATGGAAGTAGAAGTGCAAGACAGCATGATGGGTTGGGCAAGGGAGAAACCTAAAAGCTACTGAGACTGTGGAGGGTCCACGGGGCTCTTTTTTAGCAGAGCCAGTAACATTGGCTGATACTTTAGATATGGTATACAGAGAAGTCTTAGTAGAACCTAAAACTAACACCTGTAAACAAATTTACTCAAAAACAGGGTCCTTAAATTAATACCTATTACCCCTTGTAGTACAATATAATACTTTAGTTTTCTAGATCAACGGTGGAGAAATGATCTTCCTAGGATAGCACAGAAGAAACATCTGCTCTACCCTCCACAGTGGCTTCTAGGGTTTAGAAAGAGCTCAGAAATGAGTGCTTGCTTTGAAATCCAGAGGACTTGAATTCTGATAACCAGAAATCATGTAAAAATCCAGGCATAGCCACGTATGCCTATAAACCAGCACAGGAGATGGAACATAGTAGAGGTTGCTATCCAGCCAGTATTCAGAGATTCAGAGATCTAACCAGTACACACCTCCAGGTTTAGTGAGATGCCCTGTCTCAAAGATTAACGCAGAGAATGAAAGAGAACACCAATTGTTCTTCTCTAGCCTCCCTATGTCAAAGCATCGAAGTGTGAACCCACACATACACATGTACATATATGTATAACACACCATACACACACCACACACACACACACACACACACACACACACACACACACACACACACCACAGCTTCTCAGTATTTGGCCTAAGGAAAGAATGAGCAAACAGTTATCTAGAACTGAAGAAAAAAAAAGGGCAAAAACATTGAGGATCCCAGAGCCCATGGGAGAAAGGCTGGAAGAATAAGATGCCTAACTTTGAACATGATATGTATTAAGCTTGAATGCTCATTAGATTCCAAAATAAAGTTGTAGAGTGCAATAGTCAATTTGACATCTGGATATTTTCAAACAGGGACAGCAGCACACTTCGCTTTCCCTAAACCATGCCTTCTTCCAGAGATGTGCGTCTATTCTATTATGTATATGGTTAGTCTAGGGCCTCTTCTCCTCTTTACTTGCCTAAATGCATTTTCCTCTTTGCTTTCGCTACAGCATGTTGGGCACTGCTTTGCAATTATGAGCTGATTTACTCTTTTACCACATTGTTCTCTTGCTAATTCTCAACACACCACCTACTATAAAATAAACAAAGCATTCTGCTGAGTAATTGAAACTCACAGGGCCCCATTCATCTCCTACACTCAGTCATAGAGTTTCTTGATACTTAATGCCACTTCTCATCTTCGATAAAAAGCGCTGCCTGGCACATGCTGTTTTAATCAATGTGAATTACATTCTATTTTTATGGATGTGCTTTTCACATTCCCTTGGGCGTGCAATTTATCAAGCATGAGTAATATCTGGCATAGGGTACCTCTAATGGCTTCCTTTTATGATTAGATCAATGAGTGTCTGAATTAAGAGAGGCCATATCTAGGACGAGAATGCCTCCAAACTCTTTGAAAATGGTGTTAAGGAGAAAACATGGCAGTCTAAAAACATTAACAACAAAATTGCTTCAGGGCACTTGAATCCTTATCTGTGGAAACTTGGAAGCATTTTAGAAGATTTTCAGTAAGCAGTGATGTGGTGATTGACTTGATCTCTGAATATTTGAATGAATTTATGCACTTTTCTTTAGTGCTTAACAGACTTTAAAGGTCACATTAAGCACAAAGCGAACTTTAACAATTCTTACTTTTCTACTACATTGCCACAAGCCCTTGATTTTCAAAATACTGTGCCCAATTTTCAAAACTACTGTGTAAAGCTTAATATAACTACATCTATATATTTATAAAGATTATTTAAACTTTTTTTACATATATTTATTTGTTGTGTTGGACACACTCATATAGCTTGGGTGTGGAGGTGAGAGAACAACATGCAGAAATCTGTTGTATTCTTTCACCCTGTGGACCTTGTATATTAAACTCAGGTCATCAGGTTTGGCAGCAGGTTCCTTTTCTCAATGAGCCAGCTTGCCAGCCCATGTGTTCTTTTTACACAGTGTCTGTCATAGTTTTCTATTACTGTGTTAAAATATTATGAACAAGGCAACTAACAAATGGAGTATTTGGTTTGATTTAATATTTTAGAGGGATAGAGTTCATGCTGGCAGAACAAAGGAATATATGAGAGCTCATATCTTGATCCACAACAATGAGACACACAACACACACACACACACACACACACACACACACACACACAGG
>NW_022196905.1:207161775-207169200 GCF_008632895.1 Mastomys coucha
GAGAGAGAGAGAGAGAGAGAGAGAGAGAGAGAGAGAGAGAGAGAAAGAGAGAAGTGGCACACTTCCTCCAACAAGACCACAACTTCTAATCCTTCCCAAAGAGTTTCACCAACCTAAGGGCCACTCACATTTAAACCACAAAAGTATCCAGCTACATATAGTCATTTAAAACATTGTTTTCTTTCATTCATTTATTTTTATTACCTTTTTTCTTACCTTTATATATTTGTATATATATAAATTATAAATACAATCTTTATATTATGCAGAAATTATATATATATATCTTCACACATATGTTATATATTTTATGTCTATGTATATAATCTTTGTCTATTCCTTTTTACTTGTTCAGTGTTCCACACATCTTATTATATAGATAGAGTATAATCTAATTAAATAATACCCAACAGTTGGCCATCCATTATTGGATATTTATTATTTTAAGAAATATATTGCAATGAACAGTTTTGTGTATATAAACACATACTGTGAATGCATACATATGAATATATTATAACTAAGCATAAGATGGTTTTTAAAAGGATATTTGCTGTTATAACTCTTAACTGTAATTACTATGTCTGAGAACTCCCATAAGACACTGGTGTCCACAAACACATGCTAAATGAAATTTAATCAGAACCCAGCTTTATTACCAAAGCCTTCCACATTTCATTTTCAAGATTACTGGTAAGCCAAAAAGCAAGTAGCAGATGTTGACCTTGCTATGATTAATTTAACAGAACTTAATTGAGTGCAGATGCAACCACTACTTTTTCAGCCATTCTGTGGCCCCATAACAGGCTGCAGTGGTGATGTCACAGTATGGATCCATGCTCCAGCATGACTCACACCTGTCTTCTGAAACACTCCATTGTGGCTTTATTTCTGGGTGGAGTGGAGTGTGACTCACTCACTGACTCAACCCATCAACACCCTGAATCTGCTTATGAAAATACCACATGGGGATAAGTCTGCAACTACTCTTCTATTTAGCAAGCACATAAGGCACAGAGAGTCCCAACCTACAAAGGTTTTTTGTTCTCTAAGCCTCATTGCAGAATGCATTAGTTCTTGAGGTTTCCCAGTCTTCTTCTTCCCCTGCCCACCCTAATATCATCATTTTAGCCATGTTTGTTACTCTGCTCCCTATAGCATTATAAACAGAAGATCATCAAGGAGTAATTCAATAGGCATGGTGACTGATGGATGTAATGTAATTACTGAACACTTCAGGTAAATTCCTGTGTTTAGTGATGGATATATAATTTATCTGTAAATAAGTAATATAAAACTGAGGAATATTTGGGACCTTCCCTCTTCACTAGGAATGTGATAGCTTCACAGCCCATTTTGGTTGAGTTTTTTTTTTTCTTTTCTTTTAAGAAGGGGGTTTTTGCTATATTATCCCAGTTAGCCCCAAATCCCAAGTTTAGCTGATGCTGCCACCCTGCCTTAGCCTCGCTGGAGGCTGGAATATCGCTGTGTGGCCCCCAACTTTTGCTCTGTTAATGCCTTTGCTTCTTCCTCTCAAGCGACAGTACTGCTTTCACCAAACTTTGCATGTTCCCTGTACAGTTCCAACACCTTCATTAAACCAATGTCTGTCTTATGTTTGTTCAGGCTTTCTAGTCTCACCAGAGATTTTTCTGTGACTGGATCCTTTCATGGTAGATGAGATTGCTACTTCTCCATTCAGGAAACCTCATCAGTAGTTCAGGGAAAAACAGATCTCTGGTTAAGCCATAATTAAGATCAATCAGAACCCCTTCCTGTCCTCACACACGCACATACATGCACGCACGCATGCACTCACACGCAAGCATGTACGTGCACCACTAAAATGAGCTGCCATGCTCATGGCTATTTCCACATTTGAAAACCCACCTGGGAAAGGCAGGAAGGTCATCTTTGCATCTTCTCTCTTTTACTCCATCCTGCTTGTTGTTCTGAGTCAAGGCTCAGAATATGAGCAGACGGGAGGGATGGGACAGACATACTTGAGCAGAAGAGGTAAAGCAGAAAGTGGCATACTTATTCAGGAGCTGGGTCGAATGCTGCCACAGGTGAGGCTGCGTAAGAAGTGAGGTTCTATTTCCTCCAGGTGGTGCTTACTCAGTGTCAAGCCGCAGTGTTTTGTTTTAGCTGTCTTTTCTCAGTTCCTCAAACACTGGGCAGTTAATAACACCACATACCATCTGTAGGGGTCATTTCTTATTCCATTCTTTGGTTGTTTGGAAATGCATGGGCCAACAAGAACCAACATATAGATGTTCCTAACTCTGCACACACACTGGCTCATCTCTTGTTCTCATGGGAAGCTCCATTTTGAAGAAACTGATAGTACTAGAAGATGATTCAGGTTCTGGCTTTACTGTGTATAACAGATAGCAGATTAAGCACCCAACTTAATCTCTTTTTTCCTTTTCTGCATAATTGTTTGACTATTTACGGACCAAGCAGTTATTTAGGTAATTTGTTATTGCACTTATTCTGCAGGAAAAGCCAAGGAAGTTCAAATGGGATTATGTGAGTTCCATGACTAAAGAAGACACATTAGTGGGAAAGCTACCGCCATCCAGATGGTGCATACCAGGCAGAACCTATGCCCATCGAGGCCCGTCAGCTCCTCTGCTTATATACAAACAGGTAAGAGCAGAAGGAGCAGGAGATCATGTATGTGCACTGTGCACAGAGCACAGAAAGGCACCAAGAAACAAATACTTCTAATAAAATAACCATGCTCTTTGTGTTTACCTTGCCATAGGAAATACTGCAAATACTAGGCAGTCAACGATGTACCTACAGGGTTTCAAATCAGCAGCTATATACATTTTTTTTATTAGTATTACTAACATGCCCTTGAAATACGCTTCATTTCAAGTCATAATTGTGGCCCAACTTTACTACAATGAATAAAAATTTAAGCACACATTTACATAAGAGGCAGGGTGGTCTATAATGAAGTATACGGGCTTTGGGGCTGCATAGAAGTGTTTTTACTTACAACAAAAATGAAAGATAATGTAATTATACATGGCGCTGCATGGACATGTTCTGATTTTCTGAGATGTTGCTGGCATAAACATTTCAGTTCATATTTTATTTAACCTGGAGCATACCTGTCTGTGGAATGCACAATCGAGTCCTATCTAGAGCGAATTTCCTGTGTGTGTTCCCTCATCAGGACTTGCTTTGAGTTTACAGAAAATCTTAAAGACTTAGTTTAAATAGCATCAGCCCCAAAGGGACAGAGTTCTGAATATGATCCTCAACTATCAAAAGCAGGATTCGTCCTGCATGTGTTGTCATTCCTAGTGTGACCCAGCATAGTTACCCTGTCTTCCAGCATGCCTGCTGACTCGGGCTCATCCTGGTGAGGATTTGCCCATGGAATTAGAACTTGGAGAAGGTTTACATGTGCGGCTTCTGGAGCTGGTTTGATGTTCCAGGTCTACACTATGGGATGCTGGGGGCATAACTGAGTTCCAGGTACTCAAATTTCTATGGAACCACAGTAACCCAACTCAGTCACCATCGGGATTATGCGCCTGTTTCACACGTCAGAGAATTTTATTTCTGTCAATGGAAACCTTCCCTGAATCAGTCATATTTGCTGCCTGGTCCTCTCAGTTGGATACTGTTTCTGTATTGGCTACTTTCTCTTCACTGTCTGCTCTCTACTCTCAAACAGCTGGTCCAGAAACAAACTCACACAGACTTCCCAAATCTTGTAGTTGCCTGATTCTGGCAGCCATGGCTTTCTTTTCTAGTGTCCCAAAGGCTCCCCAAAGTGGTCCCTTCTCCGAACCTTGCACTTATAACAAGGGCTCTTTGTCCGGCCCCGTGGAGGTCTGCGTGATCTCGCGTGATCTGACTCTAGCCACGTCACGTATTTTCCAGTCCTGTATTCTTACCCATAACACTCCAGGTCACCTGACCCTTTCCTGTTGACCACTTTTTACTCTTCTCTGAACCTTTTGCTTGATGTGCTCTTGCCGCTTAACTCACAAGGCTCATTTCTTATTCAGATCTCCGCTTATGTCTGAGTTCAACTGGGCTGCCACAAAATAATGCCAGATAAACTTATAAACTGTGAAATTACTTTTCACAGTTTATTCTAAAGCCTGCGAATTCAAGATTGGGATATTCAATGTCAGGTGAAGAGTCCATCTCTTATGGATGGGTAAAGTCTCACTGAGCTGCCAGGCGGTGGTGGCGCACGCCTTTAATCCCAGCACTTGGGAGGCAGAGGCAGGCGGATTTCTGAGTTCGAGGCCAGCCTGGTCTACTGAGTGAGTTCCAGGACAGCCAAAGCTACACAGAGAAACCCTGTCTCGAAAAACAAACAAAAAAAAAAACAAAAAAAAAAAGTCTCACTGAGCCAACACACAGTGTGAGAAGCTATAGTGCTCTCTGTTGCCGTTCTTAAAACTAGCACGAATCTCATCCCTGAGAGCTCTACCCCTATGGTCTACGACCCTTCAAATATCCAGCCACTAATATCGTCACATTGGGATTAGTATTTAATGTGAATTTTGGAAAGAGACAGCTGAGTGCTATCCTATGCTATTTTCTGAAAGAGCTTTAATGACAACCATGGCTTACATGACATGCTCTGTATATATTTTTATGGCATTTCCATACTCCTATTTAGTTGTCGACTGTTATGCACGTCATTTTATCCTCTAGCACCTTCATTTAAGCACCAGGAGGACAGGACCTCCCTTGTCTTGGCTTCTGCCTTATCTCAACAACTAGAGTACCCTGGTATACAGCAGTCATATCTGCTTATTAAATAAGCTAATAGGTAAGTTAATACTAACTCCACCCTGAGAAAGGAGGACAACCAAGCCTGGAATCCGTCTGATTCTTCGACCTTCCTCACCTCCGCTAATTTACTGCAGAGTAAAAAGTAACCACCAAGAAGCTGTTATTAAAGCTAAGGTTTTCATGTATGAATAAAATAATGAGGTCTATATTCTTGTTAAAAGAGTCATTTCTTCAACACAGTTTTAAAATTCCAATAAAGCTAAAATAATACCCTAGCCTGTTCTTTCACTTGCCTCCCCACACCCGTCTTTCTTCTTCTTGGCCACACCTAAGGATCCCGGACAGAGAGCGGAGATGCTCCTGTGAGGTACTGATGGGTTGAGGTCACTGGGGGCACAGCCCTGTAATCATGCCCAACTAATTGTGTCAGATGTTGACTGTGTGAGTTAGACAGGATACAAAGTTGCAGGATATGTAGAAAGATTCAGTGCTGTCAGAGGCGAATACAACCTGCTCTGTTCTGAAAGATTGACAGAAAGAAAACCCCAAAGCACAACTTTAACTTATGAAGCTTCTCCCAGAGCTGCTTACCACTGGGCTGGAAAGCCAGCCTCCTGGGTTGTTGTGAGGAATAGAACAACTCAAAGTAAACACAAGCCCCAGAAAAGCCTTGACTCATAGAACTGATTGGGCACATGCTAACTAGTCCAACCACACCCACGCACATGTCTATGTGCACGTGTGCATGCTCATGCACACAGATGGAAGTGATTGTGGAAGACCAGCACTTGAACCAGAGAGAGCAGCCTCTGTGAAAGCACTAGGCTCAATACGTCCATGGGACTGGAAGCAAGATTAAGCCACTTCTCGTGACATCTATGTAAGTTTTTAAAATAGTGTTTGCATTTCTCATTTTTAACAGTGACAGGAGCTTTGCATTATCTAGTGTTGTCTTCAGGTTACTTTACTCACTCTTTAGAACACTCTCTAACTAGGCATCAGAAATGATACCACCTGGACAGGAGAAAACATTGAAACTCAATGACTGAGAGAATTCCCACAAGGTCATATAAGTTCTTGGATTCTCCTTTAGCTACAATTAGATCTAAGAAACAGATTCTTCTAAGTTTTAAGTAATTTGCATTAGCCTAAAGAACTTCCCACAACCCTAGTAATTTTTAGAAATCAATATAATAAAGGTCAGTCTAATTTTTAATGAAATGAATAGGTGGGGTTTTGTATTTCCAAAAGCAATAAAACAGAATAGGTATTAGTATTTATAAAGGGAAATTGAATTTACAAAAATGTGATATGATTTAAATATACCTCCTTTAAAATACTTTAAAAACCTTTGTTTAGACATGTATACTAGCACATGTTAAGTAATCAAATTTACTATATAAATGTGCAAATCTAGAGTATATATTTTATTTCAGACAGTGAAGACTTGAAGTGTTCATCAATTCATGTTTATAAATCAATCGAAAAAAGGACAAACCAAGGAAAAGTATATAATCAGTTGTCAGAAGAGGGAACCCAAAAGTTCACCAGACCCCAGTGTGTAACAGAATGCTAGTGTCTGTCCTTTGGCCTCCTGGCTTCCTCTACACAGAGCACACGGACAATGCCGACAACTCCCTCATGTTAGCGATGTGCCAAAGTATTGCCAATGGATTGCAAACAAAAAAGGTAGGCACAATTTCTGCCATATGTATTTACAGGAATGTCACTTTCCCTGACTTCTCCATACTTTAATATAAAAACACAATATTTAAAAACTTAGACTTACATTTAAGAAAATAAACATTGTACCTGTAATATGATGTTTTGCTATGTAGAATGCATAACATATTACTAGAACATTCATTTCTGTCTCCTCAAGCTTACAGCATTTTTTTTTCTGATGGACAATTTTAAAATCTTCCTTCCTCTCTTTGGAATGAACTGTGTGCTATTGTTGCCTACAGTCACTCTCAGACATGATCACACATCTTGCTCCTGCCAAAATGTGGATTAGTAGGCACTGGTTACATTTCCACCACTCCTGCGCCTTTACTCTCCCCAGCCTACCATGGCCAGAATTCAACTGTCAACTCTTAGAAGATGAACATTTTTAGGTTTCATAAGCACATGGCTTCAAACAGCTCTTTCTGTTTGAGTCATTTCACGCCATATAAGGATTCCCATTTCCATACGTCTTTCTGCAAATGACAGGATTTCAATCTGCTTGTGGCTGATTAGTATTCTATTGTGTATATGCACTCCGTTCTTATCCCCCCATTCATCAGGTGGCACACACGGGCAGTCTCCATTTCGTGGCTATTATGAATTGAGCTAGCTTGAGCACGGGAGTGCAGCTGTCTCTTTGACATATTGATTTCATTTCCTTAGGTTATGCACACTGCTGGGGGATTTCTAACTCATGTGGCACTTCTCGCTTTACTGTTTTGAAGAATCTCCATACTGTTTTACATAATGACTGGAGTCATTTACATTATAGCTAGCAGTATGCAAGGGTTCCCTCTTTGGCACCTACTGGACAGTACTTTTGTTATCGTCAGTCATTTGGGTAATAATCATTATTAGTGAAGTAAGACAGTATGTCATTTTAATTTTGATTTGTATTTCACCAATGATTGTGATGATCAG
>NW_022196905.1:207169210-207169348 GCF_008632895.1 Mastomys coucha
AGAATGCCACTTGTATCTCTTCCTTCAGGAACTATCTATTCAGACTGTTACTCATTTTAAAATTAAGTAATTTGGCCGGGCGGTGGTGGCACACGCCTTTAATCCCAGCACTTGGGAGGCAGAGGCAGGCGGATTTCT
>NW_022196905.1:207169521-207199782 GCF_008632895.1 Mastomys coucha
AAAAAAAAAAAAAAAAATTAAGTAATTTGGGTGTATGATAGTGACCATTTGAATGCAAAATTTAAATTTTTTTCAGGAGCTGGAGAGATGGCTCAGCAGTGAAAAATACTTTTTGCTCTTTCAGAGGACCTGAGTTTGGTTTCTCTCACCCGCATGGCACCTCACAATACTACATAGCCTGAGTTCCAGAGGATCCAATGCCTTCTGTTGGTCTCTGTGGGAACTCCATGCACACGCTATACAAACACAGACAGGCAAAGCACTCAGACATATAAAAACACAATAAATAAATCTTAAACTAAAAAGCATTCAGAGCATAACTGCACTGTATTAAATGTATACACATGTAACCGATGTACGAATTGGAAGAATACATACCTGGTTCTTGATACTAGTTATTTCTTGGGAAGCAAAGTAAGGAAATTCTGCTGTGGAGAAAAAGATAAAACGAGCTTCAATGCTATCCACAGGGTTTAATTTTATGACTAAATAACTAAATCCTATATACATATATATTTAGGATTTATATTATATACAAATAATATGCTAGTTATTATTTATTTATTATTTACCTATAATTTATATACTATATGTATTACATGATCATATAATGTATTAATAAATAATCATATAGAATTATTTATATATAATTATATTATAAGATATAATATATAATATGCTATTTGATTTATGTAGTATTATATATATATATATATATATCCTAAATATACAAATGGAAATATGCTAGACATAGATCATACAGGGGAAAACTGATTATATAAATCTTTTTGAAACTCTTCAGTCAATGATTTCAATGTAAATGCTTAAAACAGCCATAGTTGAAATCAGAATAACTGGGACAAATTCTCACTTTGCCTCTGGAAAGCTGCCTGTGAACATGGATCAGCACATCACCAAACATAAAACATGTATTAAGATTGTCTTGGTTCTTTTAAAATAATTTTTAAGATTTAAAAACATGTGAAAACTTAATAGATATACTGTGTAAAATTTTCAAGGACTATATTTTCACAAAAACTATCCTCTTACTATTTGCTAAATGGAGTAAAAAATTTTTTTGAACATCTTTCAAAAAAAAATTTTAACCAAAGATTTTTTGAAGGCTGTCACAGTAGCTAAGAACACTTGCTTTTTTTGGTCATTTTTTATTAGATATTTTCTTTAATTACATTTCAAATGATGTTTCCTTTCTTAATTTCCCCTTGGGAAAACAAAACAAAACAAAACAAAAAAATAAATAAAAGAACACCCTGTTCCCTCCCCCTTCCACCTGTTCAGCAATCCACACTCTCCCATTTCTTGGCCCTGGCATTCCCCTACACTGGGGCATAGAACCTTCACAGGAGCAAGGGCCTCTCCTCCCATTGATGACCGACTAGGCCATCCTCTGCTATACATATGCTGCTGGAGCCATGAGTCCCACCATGTGTACTCTTTGGTTGGTGGTTTAGTCCCTGGGAGCTCTGAGGGTACTAGTTAGTTCATATTGTTGTTAGTCTTAAGAGGCTGCAAACCCTTCAGCTCCTTGGGTCCTTTCTCTAGTTCCTTCATTAGGGACCCTGTGCTCAGTCTAATGGATGGCTGCGAGCCTCTACTTCTGTATTAGTCGGGTACTGTCAGAACCTTTCAGGAGACAGCTATATCAGGCTCCTGTCATCCAGCACTTGCTAGCATCCATAACAGTGTCTGGGTTTGATGACTGAATATGGGAAGGAAGGAGCAGTCTCTGGATTGTCCTTCCTTCACTCTCTGTTCCATAGTTTGTCTCTGCAACTCCTTCCATGGGTTTTTTGTTCCCCCTTCTAAGAAGGAAGGAAATATTCACACTTTGGTCATCCTTCTTCTTGAGTTTCTTGTGGTTTGTGGGTTGTATTTTGGGTATTCCAAGCTTGGGAAAAGATCTTTACCAGTCCTATATCTGATAGAGGGTTAATATCCAATATATACAAAGAACTCAAGAAGTTAGACTCCAGAGAATCAAATAACCTTATTAAAAATGGGGTACAGGGCTAAACAAAGAATTCTCAACTGAGGAATATCGAATGGGTGAGAAGCACCTAAAGAAATGTTCAACATCCTTAGTCATCAGGGAAATGCAAATCAAAACAACCCTGAGATTCCACCTCACACCAGTCAGAATGGCTAGGATAAAAAACTCAGGTGACAGCAGATGCTGTCGGGATTGTGGAGAAAGAGGAACACTTCTTCATTGCTGGTAGAATTGCAAGCTGGTACAACCACTCTGGAAATAAGTTTGGCAGTTCCTCAGGAAATTGAATATAGTACTACCAGAGGACCTAGCTATACCACTCCTGGGCATATACCCAGAAGATGCTCCAACATGTAATAAGGATACATGCTCCACCATGTTCATAGCAACCTTATTTATAACAGCCAGAAACTGGAAGCAACCCAGATGTTCCTCAATAGAGGAATGGATACAGAAAATGTGGTACATTTACACAATGGAGTACTACTCAGCTATTAAAAATAATGAATTTATGAAATTCTTAGGGAAATGGATGGATCTGGAGGATATCATCCTGAGTGAGGAAACCCAATCACAAAAGCACACACCTGGTATGCACTCTCTGATAAGTGGATATTAGCCCAGAAGCTCAGAACTCTTGCTCTTACAGAGGCCCCTAATTCAGTGGCTCACAGCCATCAGTAACTCCAGTTTCAGGAGGACCAATGTCCTCTTCTGACCTCCAAGGATACTGCATGCACATGGTGGGTATATATGCAATGCATGCATTGTTCTTGCTGGATTTAAGGGACAAACAAGGAATATCAAATTGGGTAGGGAAAGCGGGTGAATTTGGGAGGTTGTTGGGTATGGGTGGGTGAATATGATCACATTGTATAAAAACTGTAAAGAACTAACACAAGTTTCAAAACGATTCTGGACTTTGGCTTGATTTTATTATAGTAACACATAGAATCCCACCTCACTCATCATTAAGGGCTCTGCTAATTGAAATCATTGTTTTAATGCAACTTTCTATCTTTGTTTTTAGGATGTGCTATGTAGGCTAGGCATGGCAGCTCATGTCTATAATCCCAGTATTTGCAAGGTGGAATCAGGAGAATCCCCTTAAATTCATGACTAGCCTGTTCCAATGGGAACTCCCAGCTAATCACAGCCACAAACAGGACCCTATCCCTCATAATTAGAACATCAATGAAATAAAATAAAATAAAACAAGGTAGAATGCAATACATAGTAATGGAAATAGTCATCAGAAAGAGAAAATTAGTTATTTATCATTTCACAGTCTACAGATAATTATTACCAGATTAGTAACTTTTCAGCTCTTTGGTATTTATGTATTTTTCAAAACCAGTATTTGTTCACCTACCTCTTTCCATTAAGACTGTCCTTCCCCTCTCTTTGTAGAATCACATTTTCTACAAGTTTAATTTTGTTTTATATCAAGCATTCTACTATGCATCTGTAACTGAGTTTATTTCTTCATCCTAACACTGTTTTATAGATTGTCTGCAATTCACCATGCAGACAGGTAATATGATTATCATCCCAGAGAGTTTTTGCACTTATTGTTCTTTCTTATTTTGGAATAAATTTTAATAAATTTAATTCCCAAGTCAAAATTTATAGGAACACTTCAAACATATTTTTTGCTGATTATTTTTATGGAATCTGGGTAGTCTTAGAAAAAACTTGATGCCATACATAAAATACATTTTAGTGATATTAAATTGTTTTCATTTAAATACCAAAACTTTGAAACTTTAGTAATAAAATTTAGAAAAAATTCTTTTTAAATTTGTGGGGGTATTTATGTGTATGAGTGTTTGCCTGAACATATGTTTGTGCAATGTATGTGTGTTTGTGTAGTGCCCACAGAAGCCAGAGAGAACACTGGATCCCATAGTACTGTAGTTACAGTCATTAGCTGCCATGTGGGTGCTGGAATGAGCATCCAGAGCTTTTTACCTCTGAGTCATCTCTCCTGCTTCCAACAATACACACACACACACACACACACACACACACACACACACACACACACACATATATATATATATATTTTTTTTCGAGACAGGGTTTCTCTGTATAGCCCTGGCTGTTCTGGAACTCACTCTGTAGACCAGGCTGGGCTCGAACTCAGAAATCCGCCTGCCTCTGCCTCCCAAGTGCTGGGATTAAAGGCATGAGCCACCACTGCCCAGCTCCAACAATATTTTTAATGACATCATTAGAAAAGAACATAATACACGGTCAACAAAGGTAGCAATAGGTGATCTGAATGGATTCAAATGTAAACATTTCATAAAATAAAAATACCACAATACCACTTGGCATGGTGGTGTACGTCTGTCATAAGCACCTGAAGTCTGAAGCAGGAGGATCATTTGTGAGGACAGCCTAGGCTACATAACAAGACCCTGTAACTGTCTCAGCAAACAAACAAACAAACAAACAGGTCAAAGTAGTCTGGGAGAACATATCTGCTTCTGTATTACACAGGAAATGTTAACAGTGAAATGTAAGAAATCATAAGTCAGAAATAAGACAATAGGACAGGAAAATAGTTAGATGCTACAAAAAGAAACATGTAACAATGAAACCTGATGGTTATTAAATATACAGGATGTTTAAGTTTATTAATAATAAATGGGCTATAAGTCAACTTCCTGGTTCACATCCATCAAATCACAAATTAAATCAAAGAATGTGAAGTAATTGAGACTCTCAGACATTGATGACAAGAATTGAAATTGGTTCAAACATGTTGAGAAGCACTTTGGCCAGCAACTGCTTAAGTTAACAATGTACACTCTCAAAGACAAGACCTGGGTGAGTCAAACAATTGTCTAGGAGCTTGGCACTTAAGGGAGGCAAGCTCACAGGATCAGAGAGCCACAGGTTTGGTGCTGAAAAGTAGGTACCTCATTAGATACTGTTCTCCAGACATTCCCTTTGCTTTACCGTGACTCAGGTCTTGAAGTAGTAGACCAAACAGAAACAGATGTGTGTGTGTGTGTGTGTGTGTGTGTGTGTGTGTGTGTGTGTGTGTACTGAAAGTATTTTACCAAGGAGGCACCACCCTTCTGGAAGCCAACTCCATCCTCACACGGGCTTCCTGGAGACGTTGGATACCTTTAGGACTGGTGTGAATGGTATGGAATTTTAGAATTGATAGCAGTGGGCTCAGCACAAATAACTAATGAACAGAATCCCTCCAAGATTCAAAACTACTTCAAACTTCAGAATATTATCTGATTTAAAAATGGGTTGTTTCTGTTAGTCCTTAAGACAAAACAGCCTGAACTAATGGTAGGCCTGAATTTCAATGATCGCTGTCTTTATAGGAGCAGATGACAGACAGGAAGATAAACAGTAAGTAGACCCAGTGATGACAGAGGTAGAGAACAAGTTTTGTAGTCATAATATGAAGGATGGTTGAGTCTTCAAAAGCAGAGTTGAAAAAATGCTCTGCCAAGAGGCAGAACCTAGCCTTGCTCACACCTTGATTTCTATGTTCTCCTGAACTTAGAGCAAAGACTTCCTATTGTCTAAACCTATAGCTTTGGGTAAATTGTTGGAGATATGCTAAGAAATCAACACATGCCCAGTTGTTAAAACTGTCACGAATGACAAACTAAGAATGGTATCCTAGTGGGAGGAAGGGTAGGTGGCTGGTACCTGGTGTTTCCAACGCTTGCAGCAATTGGTTACTCTAATGACAGTGGAATTGAATGGCTATTGCCAATCTACATAACGTATATTGGCATTTTGGCAAAGAAAACCAGGAGAGCAGTTTACTGTCAATTCAGAGGAAGCCAGGGAGCCTGTCCCAACCTCCCAGAAAAAGGTAGAAAAAGCTGATCACAGCCTTGGGGCCCAGTTGTCAGAGGAGAGGGCCCTAAAATATACTCAGCTCACAGGTAAGTAAATCTGCTCTGTAAAACTCGGGGCCTCAGGGTCAAAGACACAAACTCCACTACTACAAAGAAAGACGTTGAGCTCAAGCACTTCCTGACACCCAGACACCCAACTCTATAGCAGCAGCTGGGAGAGGAGGGACTTAGACTCATGGGGAAGTATGCAGGGTGGTGTGGACACGCTCTGTTCTGTTTATTGTAGTATGGTGGCAGGGGCGGGGTTTGGTTGGTGGAATGGCCAGTGTGGTCCTGATATTCTATTTTATAGCCCAGGTGCCCCCAGCTGTTGCAGTGTTAACTCCAAGCAAACACAATAGTCTTTATCTAGAAATTGCTTAGCTATTGGCTTGCTCAAGGCCAAGCCCCAACCCTAGGGACAGCCCATATCCTGTGATTGATCCATGTTGTGTACGGAAGCTAGGTTTCCATATCTCATTCTGGATAATCCTGAGAGGCCTGTCCAGCTCCAAACTCCTCCCACGACAACTGCATGACAGTGAGCATGTACCTCTTACAGGCATGGCTGTAAGCACTAGCTTACACTAGCTCCAAGCACTAGCTACAAACCCATCTCTGTCTCAGTATCTGTTCTGAGGAAATCCAGCTAAGAGTGAGCTATCATTATCACTCCAAGGAGTCTGGCTATTTGTGCCTGTTCTCAAAAGCAGCAAGAGTTTGTAGATCTCTCCCGCAGACCATACATCTGAGTCCCCATTAGTGGCTCGGCTCCTCATTTCTCTGTACTTTGAGGCAGTTTCCCTAATGAATTTGAGAACATCTTACCATTAACAGCTCCATGAATGCTTGTATTTGATACAGACCCCCTACTGGGACTAAAACTCGGGATTTTTACACCAAAAGCCCTCTTAAATGTTGGGAACAAAGGGCTCTTAAAAGCTTTCAGGTTTACAAAGGCACAATTATGTTTGGAGATTCATGGGTTTAGCATTTTCCTTCAAGCTCTTTTTTTATCTGTAGGTTTTGGATCCCAAGGACTGAGAGCAGGCAGGTCATGGAGCATTAACTGGAAATAATGAGGTGTTCTTGAGTATCTCTGAAACTACTCCAAAGCACACAGACACTGATTTAAAGTCCATGTAGCATGGAGTGCCTGCTAACCATCGTCCAATTAGATTATGTGGTAGTAAATGTGAACAGTTAAAGGGTTCCTTCACACTACACAAAGGAACTTCTCACAGTGGGCACTGTGACTCGGAGGGGAACCAGCAGCCACACTTCATCCCTTATCTGAAAGGCTTTGACAATCTGACTCCAGCTGGGGTAGAAACGTCAACATGCAAGGGAGAGCAGACACTGACCCACACAGGATGCTACTCAGGCCACAGCTGAGTTGGCTCACATTATGTGACTTGTCCTGTTTGGTTGGTTAGTGTACAAACAGACAGCTTGATTGTTGCTTTTTATGGAGGTAGAGTCACAGCCAGTTTGTCATTTCATACTGGAAAAACCCAATAGATAAGTCAAGATTGGGGTCAAAGGCATGGGGGATTAACTTCCTGGACTTTCTGTATTTACGTGACTCTAAAGCCATAGTGGTTGTAAGCTTAAGGGTCTATGTAAAATAAGTTCATTCTGTGATATCGTCAGGAAAGAAAAGCCAACCCACAGAAGGAAAGTATTTATAAATAATTTATCTGATGGCAGACTAGTATTTAAACAGCAAAAGCTCTTAAAGCTCAATAATAAAAGAAAAAAAATCTAGTTGAAATAAACAAGACATTGGATTGAAATTTCTACAGTTATTCAAGTGGGCAGTAAGACCACAAAAGATGCTCCTTAGAAGCTAATAGGGAACTGTAAATTTAATCCACAGAGAATTATCACTCGGATATATGGATTCATACAGGTAGAGGATCATACAATTCACACATTGGGTACCCTTTGAATTGCCCATGAGATTATACAATGCAGCCATGCTTTGGAAAATAACTTGGTGGTCCATCAGAAGGGTTAAACATACATCTAGCAAATAACCTAAGAATCCACTCCTGCATGGAACTTAGGAGAAATGAAGATGTATGTCCACACAAAATCTCAAACACAATTGCTCAGGGTGGTGTTATTTGTGAAGTCACCCAGAGTGAAAACAACTCAAATATTTATCAACTGATAAAGGAATAAGATATATCTAGACAATACAATATTGCTTAACTATAAAATTTTAAAGTGCTGCTACATGGTACAATATGGATGAGTCTTTTTCTCTGTTTGGTTTTATTATTTTTTTTAGAAAAATGAACCAATTACTGGATTTAATGGTTGTATGGACATCATTATTTTCTCCCACTATTCTCTCCTATTTCCACTGATCCTTTAATGTACATACTAGATAAGATAAAGAAGCCCTAAAAAGGTCATATGTTTTATGATTTTTATTTCTATACAGTGTCCAAAATAGACTAATATACAGAAACAGAAAATAGATCCAAAACACATAGCACCAGGGGATAATAAATAAATGCAAGATGCAATAAATGAGTATAAGATTGATTTTTCAAGTTATAAAAATGCTCTAAAATTAGGTTGCACAATTCTGTGAAAATTTAAATCCTCCAAATCACACATTTAATGAGTGAATGTGGCATGGAGATTATACTCTAATAATAACAATTCTCAAAGAAGTAACTTCCTTATTGTTTCCTCTGTTCTTTTTTCTTGTATGGAAATAGACTGTCCATTCTAAATCCTCTGGAGGACAGCCTGCACCCATACACATCTGTATTTAGTTCCACTGGAATATGTTTTTCATGTAACCTAGACTACATGTCTGACAACTCCTCGAGTAGGAAGTTTGTAGGGATGGAAAATACCACAAAAGTTCTTTGGTGATGATGACCTAGCTCTGGCAGTACCTTTGCTAAGTTTACTATGGCACCGAAACTCCCCTTTATGTCTGCCTTTATCCATCCACCTTTCTCTGCTCTGTCTCTATCTCTGTCTCTCTCTTTTTCTGGAATGCATTGTATAATATTTCAGCAACTACCTGAAACTTCTAGTTTCTTTGGAAGGTCAAATGATGTTCTGCTGGGGCATACAGGTGAAAGGATGTCTTGTTAAAGCAGACTCCTGGAAGAATGTTTTCCTGAAGCAGACACAGGTGAAATGATGTTTTGATATAGCAAACTCGTGAATGGACACTTGATGAAGGAGTATAAATATTACCCCACAGACAGTGGGAGATGAGCACAGAGCAGTCGTTCGGTTTGCTCTACTCTCTATTCTTCACTAACAATACACATGTATTGGTTTGCCTTACATAGAGCAGTTGAGCTCACCTTGTGTAATACTGCCATTGAGGGGAACTCACCAAGAACTGCTCATGAGGTTCATGCATCAGCTTGCTGCTTCCAGGGCCTTGACTCCGGCTGGTTGGTGAAACGGACAATTTCTTCAAGATTGAACTATAGCTACTGGTTTGCGCCTGGTGTCTGCCTGCTGAAAGGACTAGACTGTAGCTGCCAGTTTGTGTGTGGCATGTGCCTGCCTAGAGAACTGGTCTGCAGCTGCTGAATCATATTTTGTGTTTGCTACAGGACTGAACTGCTGAAATAGAAGGTCGAACACACTCCCAAGGAACTAGTGCTGAACAGTTCTACTTCCCCCATATTCTGACAACTTTCTTCTTCCACTACCTCTGCTGGGTGGAGGGCTAGAGGGCTAGGTTGAACCGTTATTAAAAGTAGGTTGCAAAAAATTTATACCTATAACTACCCTTTGTGAGTCTGTCCTACATCACCCCAGGAAGAATGTATTTCCCCCTTGAAGTTGAGTTTGGATAGGTGGTTGATCTTGGTTCACGGAAGGAAGGAAGTAGTCAGTTGTGACTTCTGGAAATTTACAGAGGCTTTAAGCTTTCCCATCAACCTTCCCGTATCCTTCTATAACAGGAAGGTGAGCATTGCACAGTGGGATCTCCTTTAGCTAAGCCCTGGAGGGCAGAGTTACAGAGCAGAGTCACCTCAGGGTGCCCAGAACCCCAAGAAGAAAACCATATTTGTAGAGAAGGGAGCTTCAGTTGGGGAAGTGCCTCCATGAGATCCAGCTGTGGGGCGTTTTCTCAATTAGTGATCAAGGGGGTAGGGCCCCTTGTGGGTGGTGCCATCCCTGGGCTGGAAGTCTTGGGTTCTATAAGAGAGCAGACTGGGCAAGCCAGGGGAAGTAAGCCAGTAAGGAACATCTCTCCATGGCCTCTGCATCAGCTCCTGCTTCCTGACCTGCTTGAGTTGCAGTCCTGACTTCATTTGGTGATAAACAGCAATATGGAAGTAAGCTGAATAAACCCTTTCCTCCTCAACTTGCTTCTTGGTCATGATGTTTGTGCAGGAATAGAAACCCTGACTAAGACAGCTACTGAGTTATTCTGTTAAGCCAAACAATACTACCAAGGAAGTTACTTACTAAGGCATCATTAACTCAGCCATTCAGACACTGCCTATCCTTACATGCTGTGGCCAGTCATTAGGAATAATATTAAAGTCTTCTGTTTACAGAATTCTCATTATCTATAAGGAAATATAAAAAAGGACAGGGATGACCAAAAAATGAATTATGTGTTGAGCAATGTGAACTAAAAGGTATCATAGGGAGTTGAGAGCAGAAAGAGGTTATTTGTGCTTCAGATTTCACCAAGCTTCTGAGAAAGGTGTGTGTGTGTGTGTGTGTGTGTGTGTGTGTGTGTGTGTATGTGTATCACTCTTGATTCTTTTTTGGATAGTTATTTTAGAAACTAAAAGCTGAATTGCATGTAGATTGAAAACAAATCCTTACACTTTAACAGAAAATATCTAGCTATAAATATATATGCACATAAAATATAAAATAAGGTGATGGTAATTTAACAAATTGATTTAATTTCAGATGCAAAGCTAAAGCAACTCAACACCACAGATTTTCAGTTGTTTACAAGCCTTTTCTTCTTCTTTAGTTAAGATGTATTTTTATTTGTGCATATGTATGTGCTAGTGTATATGTGTTAATGTGTGTGTGCATGTGCACACAAGCAGATGCTTGCATGTGCGCACACACACACACACACACACACACACACACATGCATGCGCACATGTGCACACTTGTGTGAGCATGCTTGCAGGGACCAGAGGAAGACATCAGGTTCCTGTAAGTAAACCAGCAAATGTGATTTCTGGGACCCAAACTCTGCTGCTCTGGAAGATCATCAAGCTTTCTTTGCAGTTGAGCCTTGTGCTCAACTTTTCTTTTTACTTGTGTACAAATGCTCTTTGCTAAAAAGATGGGTGACATATACATCAGCAGTACTTGTTGGGGCTGGGATAAGGTCAGTTCATCCAGAATGGCGAGGTGTTTCATGACACATCAGATTCAATTGCAAGGTGTTCAGGAGAGAGACATCTGCCTCCCCCCACTTTCAGCTTTAGAAGAGTCCTTCACATCCTTTACCTCCATCCCATAACTGTATGAGTGATGAACAGAGCTCAGAGAAACGGGAGCTTATTCCAAGTCACACAGCCTTATAGTGTCAATCTGGGGCTTGGAGACAGGCATTTTGATTCTCATACTATTCTTAGTTTTATTTCTAATAACTATAAGTGTAACTACATTTCATCTGCCTTATGACCTTGAAGTGAGTTCAACTGAAAAACTGAATGTCTTGTTATAAGTGTCTATAGAATTTGGTTGTTTAATAGGCCACAACTAGACAGCACCTGGGCTATACTTGGGAGGAAAACAGCAACACGGGCATTGGGGCCCATTGTGGGCAGGGCTTGGACTATTTTAAGATTAGTGTTTTGATTACTGAAATGGGGAAGACCTTTGCAAATATAAGGATCATGTGGATAAACAGAGACACGGAGTGCCCACTTAGAGAAAAAAACAGTAGTCTTGTTTGGGTACATAAAATATAAATGTGGACCTCATGGCAGTCAGCAAAAGATGAGGAGATGTTTCTTCTAGTAGATGGCAGATAGGTCTAAGTCTGAGACCCTGGTGGAGTCATCAATGGCTGTCCTGTCAGCACAGAGAACAAATGGAGAACTAACGCTTTCCTCAAGCAGGAGCCCCACCCTGACTTGGATGATGGACAATTCCTGGAATTTATATCATCTTTCTGAAAGAGGAGGAAAAAGAACAGAGACAGTTTTGGATGACTGGAAAAATCTTTAAATTGATATGCAACTTGAAAATGAATGGATTTCCCATCTCTGCAAAGGATGGGTTAGGGTTATTGTTGACTGGAGATTTAATTATAGGAAAATATAGGTAGTCAGGTTTCTGTCTACCTAAGCCTGTGCCAATACCAGCCATATTACATACATAAGAGGGGAGGTTATTTCCAAGAAGCCATATATCTTAGAAATTCAGAACTGTGGCTTTCTGAATGGATGTCTTGTTTCCTTAGATAACTGTTCTACTTAATTCCATTTGCCGAAATACAGTCCAGAGAATTTTCCATAGATGGTTCAATGGCTAAGACCTAAGCAAAACATTTAAATTCCCAAGAAAAATATGTATGCTTGTTTTAGTCTCCATTGAAGATGTGCCTGAGGAATGTGGGTCTCTTTACCAAATGCTTCTATGAAAACTATTTACACACTTCTTGATTTACAAATATATCTATAATATTGATAATAATGGAAACCTGAACTTTCATTAAAGTTGGACCGATGTGACTCCCAAACTCAGCAAAGCTTGGTAAAATCTCCTTTAGCTGTTATGCTGAGTCCTGCATGCTCATAGGAGGGACAGCATGACACACTTCCTGCGCTTGGAACACAGCCAGCAAGGCATGGGCCTCCACACGTTTTGATGGTTGCTGGGCTTGAGGCTGGTTTGCTTAAAAATATATCTATTTCACTTCATGTTCCTCTTTTGGTAAATATTCTCCCTGCCAAGGTTACTGGGGAATGTCCTCTTTGCCAAAGTTAATGACTCCATGATAGTCAGATATACCACGTGTCTGGGACATGTGGGTGTGTCTAATGTTTTTGAAAAATGGTAGAACGCAGTGATCTTCAGGACAGCCCTTAAAGTTGTGCAAAAGAACTCTGAAACATGAGTTCAAAAATGTAATTACTCAATTATGCAAAATATAAGGGTGAAGTACAAATTTTATGAGAGGGCTCCATGGACCTAAAAGGACAAAAGCAGCTGCACTATCAGCCAGCTTGTCAGAAGGATATTAAGGCAGGAGATAAAGAGATTTGGGGAGTGCTGATCACACGGTAAGATCCCATCCAGCTAAGTTCATTGTTTGTGTTTACAAAAGCAGGCAGATTCCTGAGTTCAAGGTCAGCCTAGGACAAAGCTAGTTTGGGTCCACGCATGGTGACAAGGGTCACCTCAGGACAGGATCACACACAGCTAGCTTATTGTCTATGCTTACAAAGGCAGGTATATCTCTGAATTCATTTGCAATGGTAAAAACTGTTGTCTTGTTGTCTTTTTCTAAGAATGAAGGAGTTGGGATAATGGAATGCTGATTCGTGGGATAATCAAAAGAGAATCTGGGGTGGACAATTGACTTGGCATGTAAATAAAAGACTGGGCTTTGTTTTTTTGAGAGCTGAGATGTCTGGTGATCTTCAGAAAGCTGTCTCAAACAGAACACAAGACTGTCACCTTGTACCCCAAGATTGCTTTCGAGTCCTTTTTGCTGCTCCTGAAACACCCCTTCCTCAGAACCCTTCTCCAGGCTGAGGCTGGTGCTTGGCACTACTAGACCTCAATTCTTTTTTTTTTTTCTGTGTTTTTTTTTTAATTAGATATTTTCTTTATTTACATTTCAAATGATATCTCCTTTCCTGGTTTCCCCTCTGAAAAAACAAAACAAAAAATACAAAACAAAACAAAACAAAACAAAATGATCCTGTTCCCTCCCCCCTTCCTCCTCCCCCTGCTCACCACCCCACCCTCTTCCATTTCTTGGCCCTGGCATTCCCCTACACTGGGGCACAGAACCTTCACAGGAGCAAGGTCCTCTCCTCCCACTGATGACCGAATAGGCCATTCTCTGCTATACATTTGCTACTGGAGCCATGAGTCCCACCATGTGTACTCTTTGGTTGGTGGTTTAGTCCCTGGGAGCTCCTAGGGTACTAGTTAGTTCATATTGTTGTTCATCCTAAGGGACTGCAAACCCTTCAGCTCCTTGGGTCCTTTCTCTAGCTCCTTCATTGGGGACCCTGTGCTCAGTCCAATGGATGGCTGTGAGCCTCTACTTCTGTATTAGTCGGGCACTGGCAGAGCCAATGTTTTATCCCTGAAATGCTGGTACTCTTTCCTGATCTCCAAGGCTACTTTCACATTATTTGACTCTATCTTCCATTGAAATTATCATCCTCATAATGTGTTAGTGAATATCTCCAACTTAACAGGATCTAGAATCACCAAGGAGCTAATTCTTTCCTTATATCTGCGAGGGATTTTCTAGACTAAGTTAATCAAAGTGGAAAACCTGATCCTAAGTGTACATCTCCCACCATACCAGGGGTTGGGGGCTTGGATTGGAGAAAAAGCAGAAAGGCACCTGAGCCCTATGTTCATCTCCTGAGCTTTGTGGTAGCGGATACAATGTGATTAGTTGTCTCAAGCTCCAGGTTCTCCCAGACTTCCCTACCATGCTGCACCATAGACCCTTGAACTTTAAACCAAAGTAAACCCTTGGGTTAGCTTTGTTGAGTCTTTTGTCAAAGCATGAGAGAAAAGAAAACTAATGAAATCATGAAGTCCTTTCTAATTTTCATATTAGTATATGCTCTGAAGAAAAATCGACCGAAGATAGCTTGCCCATCTTTCTGAAGGCAATTCCAGGATTTTATCTTTATAAGAACAAAGGGTAGAGACGATAAAGGTACAGGGCCTGCCCTAACCGTTTAGTTCAAATTAAGTAACTCTGTTTTGTTAACTGCAAGGGACTGTGGGTTACTCTGTTAGGAAAAAAAAATGTCCCAGGTAAGGTGAGAAAGTACGTGGGGTTTTCTGCTAGGCCCCTAGTGCTCAAGTGCTAACGAGTGATAAATAAAGGCTCATAACTCACAGTGTGCATCTTCTGTATGTGGGTTCATGCGGGAGTTTTCTGTATTTAATCTTCCCTCATCTCTCTTGAGGGAGATGAAATTGTTGTAACTTGAGCGAGAGGCCAAAGAAAACATTAGCACTCTGTGTATGATATTAAAAATGGAACTTTTCAGTTATCAATAGACTTGCTTGGAAACCAGGTACAATCATGATGTGAGATTGTGTGAAAGGAAGAAGGGTGTGTTAAGGTTGAGACCATGAGCCAGGCCCATGTTATCCCAGCACTCTGGAGGCTGAGGCAGGGGGAGAGCTACAAGTCTCTTTCAAATTCAATCTAACTGAAGAAGTGGTGGCACCTTTGTTGCACCACATAATGCAAGGACTTGATTGGTAATCCTGCTTTGCATCGAAACTGTTAACTGCAAAGAAGTATATGGGAAATTGTATTATTATGAAGCTGAAGCCAGCATGCTTTATCACTGTGGTCATAAGCACTTTAAGCCTAGTGATTGGCTGAAGGCTTACCTTAGCCCCACCTCCCATGAAGTTCAGTTTTTGTTTTTTTTTTTTTTGTTTTTTTTTTCTATCCCCATGAGGAACTTGAGATTCAGGAATGTGAAGAAAGCTAGTTCAGCATCAAGCAGCTAGGTGACAGTTAGGCTTGAACACAAGATACCTGACACTTGTGTATCAAGCACACTTGGGGCTACTGTACCCACCTACAGAGCGCTGTGGGACCACCTACAGAGCGCTGTGGGACTTGACTCTGGAGATGCAGAATGGAGGTAAGAGGGGTGAGCAAGAGAAGCCAAGGCACTGTAGCCTCACATAGCCAAGGGTCATGCTAGCGGGTTTGCAATATAGTGCATGCCCTAACATGCTAGCGGGTTTGCAATATAGTGCATGCCCTAACATGCTAGCGGGTTTGCAATGTAGTGCATGCCCTAACATGCTAGTGGGTTTGCAATATAGTGCATGCCCTAACATGCTAGCGGGTTTGCAATGTAGTGCATGCCCTAACATGCTAGCAGGTTTGCAATGTAGTGCATGTCCTAACATGCAAAATGACTGTTTTGCCGGCAGTCCAAGGCCTACTAGAATATTCTGTTTGGGATGTCATTACTGCTGCAGCAGAATGACACTCATCTAAGATGCCTTTCTTCTAACCAAGAACCTAAACTTCCTAAGACATCTCCACTTCGGCCTAATTTTCACCAGCAGGCCATTTTATTTATTGACTTTGGCCACTTTTGCACTGCCATTCAGAGGTTAGATGATGTGTGCACAGGTATCCATGTTTGGGGAGTCAGAAGGAAGCCCTGTTTTGACTATTTTTTTAGAGCCTTCACACCGAGAAACTCTTCTCTACCCCCCATGAGTACAACTGTTTTTTTTTTTGTTGTTGTTGTTTGTTTTTTTTGTTTTTTGTTTTTGTTTTTCTTTTCCTGTACTGTAGAGTAAGTTTTACTTCCATTTCACTTTGGATGTTTGTGTCTGGAGTCAAATCTGACAAAGCAGCCAGATGGCCTTGCAGAAATGTTTTCTAACTTGGTGAGCATCAGAGCTACTGCTAATGAGGCCTTGGTTATCATACTAACCCATTACAAACCCAGGACTTGACCAAATACTCGGGCTCGAAGGAATCAAATGCATCCCTCTAGAGAGACTACAACTAACAGGGGGCTGAGAAAGAAGAGAGTGTCTCAAGAGAATTAACAACACTCAGTTTGCTGTCCTCCACTATTGAGGTAAGTAGATTTTAGTAACACCACAGCTCAGGCAAGAACAGTGACTGCTGGATTCTGTTCAGAGCGTGACTTTAGTTTTCATTTAACTTGATTAGAAACAGCTGGACAGTCAGAAGGCTCAAGTAACTTTTCCAATGATGCAGAGGGAAAGAATTTTGGAATGACCTAACCACCAGTTACTATCCTGACTGGTTTCATCTGGAAAACAATTTCCAAGATAGCTCCAAGCTGCTGTTGTGCATGCTAACCATCACTAGTATTTTCATGCAAAATTGCCCCATGACAATGACACTAACCAGGGTGACCATGCTAGGCATTACATCACCATCATCCATTTTTACGTTTCCAAAGGGTTTTTTTTTTAAATAACTACATACATTTTGAATCTAAAATCTCAAAGTGCACAAAAATCTAAAACTTGTTGAACTACAAATAAAAACATTTCACTTCTGACCTCACATGGCATGTCACAGTTAAAATGAGGGTAAACTAAAAATACTGATAGCCCTGCTTTAAGGTATTGTGTATAAAGTTTGTATGAAACATAAGTGCATTTCATACTTAGACTTGTGTTCTCTCATAAGGTATCTTACTACGTAATCTTCAAACTCCCTAAAGAATTCTATAATTTGGAGCACTATGGTTGGGTCCAAGCATGCCAGATATTCAATCTGTGATCATATTAATATCAGATTTTTAACAATCAAAAAAAATTTTTTTCATTAAGTCATGGACTCATAGAAAAACATTTTTAAAATTTTTATTAGATATTTTCTTTATTTACATTTCAAATGTTATCTCCTTTCCCGGTTTCTTCTTCCCAGACCTCCTAGCCCATCCCTTCTCCCCCTGCTTCCACAAGGGTGTTTCCCTACCCATCCACCCACTCCCGCCTCCCCGCCATGGCATTCTTCTACACTGGGGCATCCAGCCTTCCCAGGACCAAGGGCCTCTTCTCACATTGATGCCCTACAAGGCCATCCTCTGCCACATACGCAGCTGGAGCCATGGGTCCCTCCATGTGTACTCCTTGGTTGGTGGCTCAGTCCCCAGGAGCTCTGGGGTGTCTGGATGGTTGATATTGTTGTTCTCCCTATAGGGTTGCAAACCTCTTCAGCTTCTTCAGTCCTTCCTCTAACTCCTCCATTGGGGACCCCATGCTCATTCAATGGTTGGCTGTGAGCATCTGCCTCTGTATTTGTCAGGCTCTGGCAGAGCCTCTCAGGAGACAACTATATCAGGCTCCTGTCAGCAAGCACTTCTTGGCATCCACAATAGTGTCAGCGTTTGGTGACTGTATATGGGATGAATTCCCAGGTGGAGCAGTCTCTGGATGGCCTTTCCTTCAGTCTCTGCTCCACACTTTGTCTCTGTATTTTCTCCCATGAGTATTTTGTTGCCCCTTCTAAGAAGGACTGAAGCACAGACATTTTGGTTTTCCTTCTTCTTGAGCTTCATGTAGTCTGTGAATTGTATCTTGGGTATTCCGAGTTTTTGGCTAATATTCTCTTATCAGTGAGTGCATACCATGTGTCTTCTTTTGTGATTGGGTTACCTCACTCAAAAGGATATTTTCTAGTTCCATCCATTTTCCTAAGAATTTCATGAATTCATTGTTTTTAATAACTGAGTAGTATTCCACTGTATAAATGTGCCATATTTTCTGTATGCATTCCTCTGTTGAAGGACATCTGGTTTCTTTCCAGTTTCTGGCTAGTATGAAAAAGGTTGCTATGAGCATAGTGGAGCATGCGTCCTTGTTATATGTTGGAGCATCTTTTGGGTATATGAACAGGAGTGGTATAGCTGGGTTCTCAGGTAATACTATGTCCAATTTTCTGAGGAACTGCCAGACTGATTTCCAGAGTGGTTGTACCAGCTTGCAATCCCACCAGCAATGGAGGAGTGTTCCTTTTTCTCCACATCCTTGCCAGCATTTGCTGTCACCTGAGTTTTTGATTTTAGCCTTTCTGACTGGTGTGAGGTGGAATCTCAGGGTTGTTGTGATTTACATTTCCCTGATGACTAAAGATGTTGAACATTTCCTTAGGTGCTTCTCAGCCATTTGGTATTCCACAGTTGAAAATTCTTTGTTTATCTCTATACCCCATATTTAATTCTCTGGAGTCTAACTTCTTGATTTCTTTGTATATATTGGATATTAGCCCTCTATCAGATGTAGAGTTGATAAAGATCTTTTCCCAATTGGTTGGTTGCTGTTTTGTCCTATTGACAGTGTTCTTTGCCTTACAGAAGCTTTTGAGGCAATCTTATGAGGTCCCATTTATCCATTATTGTCTTAGAGCATTAGCCATTGGTGTTCTGTTCACGAAATTTTCCCTGTGTCCGTGTATGTCATAGACTTATGGAAAAACATTTCTTTAAAGAGATGGAGAAGTTAGAGGTTGACTCAACCCTGCAAAATCCTATAAGAGGAGACGTGATCTCTTCAATGGGAACCACAGCCTGGTTCTGCTCTGTTCCTACCCAGCCTCTAGTATGGCATTGGTGGTATCTGTGTATCTTCTACACAGGGCTAGATGTTCCTCAGCCATGACCCTCTGCTCCCTGTCTTGCCTGCCTGGTTGTTCACAGTCTGCCTGGAGCACTTAAATCTGCCTTATTGGTTTTTTTTAGAGAAATCAAGAAAAGGCTACCTCTTCTCTAGTAGCCATGACACATACTTAGCATGTACAAGCAAGAAACTGAACATCCATATCCATTGCTTTTTTTTTCAGCTCTTGAAAACACTTTGTGGTGAATATTATTAAAGTCTTTAGATAAAAGCTGAAGAGAACAGGGCTCAGTATAGTTAAAGATGCCCGGGCTTACATGGCTGATAACTGGCAGGGCTAGTATGTGAGAACTCAGCACTAACTCCTTGTTCTCAATGCCATGAGAGCCATGCACTCTTGACCATCATTTCACCAGTGTGAAAATCACACTCTCAAAAGCCTTGCCCCAGAGTCAGGACATGAAAGACAATGTAACCACCCCAGAGCAGCTACTTTTCTATCACGAACACCCTTGCCATTTTCAGATGACAAGCATGGTGACAGCATGTGGCATTTTCAGCCGAAAGCTCTTCTTGAAATGTCACAGTACTTGAAGTTCTGTCATCCTCAGAACGGGACCCCACCAACTTTTGCTATTCAAAACTATGTTGTTATTTTACCTCTCCTTCTGTTTCCAGGTGGTATACTTGGGGAAAGCATTAGACCTACTGACAGGGTGTTTGTGAGAATTATATGGCACAGTGAGAATTAGACACAAGACAGAGGCTCAGCATTGCTACTGCTTAACAAATGTGGGTAATGATTATAACTTATTAGCACTGTAGCAGGGGAACGTTCTTTATTAATATTACCTGTGACTTCCATGCTACCATTGAACTGTAGGTCTTCACAGTGCCGGAGGGACTGAGCAGAGCTCGGTGGAAGCAGGGTGCCTCAGTTGAGACCCAAGCCAGTCTTTGGTTGTGTTATTAATTTATGAGAGTTCTCACTAGAGCAAGCAGCAGACCTCAGGGCTCATGACTGTCTCTTGGCAGGTCATCTGGCCAGTGAGCAATGATACTTTCTCCAAGCTACTCCTGATCAATTACATGGTGGTAAGTTCTGGATGTGGGAATAACTTTCTGTGTTTGGTTCCTGAGATCCCAAGGACAATCTTCATGCTGCTGTTTCTCCCCCAAAGCGTTTGAGGACACAGTGTGGAAGTCAGCAGCTTTGAGGCCTCTTCTGAGGTTCCACTCCTGAGGGAGGATGACAGAGCAGTCAGTGTTCTACCTGACTGAGCTTCACTTCTGTCATCTGGACATTCAGGATAATACCTAGTCTGTAGCTTGTTCATGGTGCGGTGAAGTGTCACATCTATCTACACATGATGTCATGTGGGCCCTGGTGTGCCAGTGCACATAAAATACAAATAAATAAAGTTACTTAAAAAATTTAAAAACAAATAAAAATCCATATGTTTATGTTAAAAATATTTAAAGATATTGAAGTTTAATGTTCAGGTTTAAAATATTTAAATATATTTTACTGATAATAAAAAACCCTGAGATTGATGCATTTCATTGCTTCATTTCTTTAAACAATTACTTAATTTTATTTTCTGTGTCTGGATATTTTGCCTGCATGTATGTCTGTGCACCATATAAAATATCAGCAGAGGCCAGAAGAGCTGTACATTCTGGATTGGAGTTATAGACAATTGTGAGCCACCACATGGGTCCTGGGAATTAAACCTGGATCCTCAGTGAGAGAATCCAGTCCTCTCAGCTGTGGAGCCATCTTTACACCCCCTTCCCCAGTCTTCTGCACTGTGTCTTCTTTCTTGTTTAAATGTAGTGAATTCCACTGCGGTTTGTGCTGTATTCCTAAGGCAACAGGCAATTCTAAAACACAAACACGCCAACTGATACAAGAATCCACCGTTCAGCCCTACAAAGGCAGATTATTTTGGAAAAGACCAGGCAATGGAATGACTCATGCTTTGGAAGAGTGCTGCAGTTTTTTGTTCCTCTTTCAAAATGACGCTGCTATCCTATGATTAAGTTTATTGGATATAGTCACACTAAAATGAGTTTCCCATTGTCAAAAGCTAAAAACCATAAACAGGGATTGGCTTTATAAAAAAAAAAAATGCCCAGTCATTTGTACCTGATGAATGTCTTTGGTACCCATCATATGAAAATGCAGAAACATGGACCATGCATAAGGAGATACCACAATATTTATCAGAGAATACATCAGCCTAAAGCTACCATTGGCCATTGAGCACTATTTATACGAAATGTCTTTTAGGGGCTACAGATGTGACACAGAAGTTAAGGGTACTTACTACTCTTGCAGAGGATTCCTTTTGGCTCCTAACACTCAAATGATGGCTCACAACTACCACAACTCTGGTTCCAGAGGATCCTGCATGCATGTGGGGCCCATAAACTCATTTAGGCACACATATACACATGTAATCAAAAATAATAGGGAACTGTTTTTAAATCAAACATATACACATGTAAACAAAAATAATAAGGAAATGTTTTTTAAATGTCTTTTACTATGCTCATAGTTTTTCTATTTTTTCCTCTCCTGTTGTGTCTTGATTTTTTGCTTTTTATTGTTCTTTTTAATTTCTCCTGCATCATTTTCATTATATATCACTTGTATTTTTCTGCAGTGGAACACAGGAAAGGTTTTTTGACATCTTCCAGTCTTTTTTATTCAGTTTTTAGTTTGGGAATCTAGTAGGTCACTTCTTTGATATTGCATTTTGAATTTTAATATAAACAGTAAACATGCATCAAACTAACTCAAAATTAAGGTATACATAGGAACAATTCAAATGCATTCCTTGGGCTGGAGAGCTGGCTCAGCAGTTAAGAACCATTGTTGCTCTTGCAGGGAACTACAAGTTGCAAACTCCAGTTCCAGGGGATCGGATGCCTACTCTGACCTCTGCGGGCACCAGGTACAACATGGTATACATACAAACATGCAGGCAAGAGCACTCATACACATTTCAAAGTAAATAGACCTGATGCAATTTCTAATCCAGCTATACCACTTTGTTGTACTGAGCTGGGTGAGCATTTGAAATTTTGCTTTTGCTATACATTATTGGTGAATAAATTCAAGGATTTTATCCTTAGATCATTGTGTTAGGGACTGTTTTCCAAGTTGTTTTCTATGGAGCATCAAACTGTTAGAATAAACTATCCTGAGACCCATGAGATGCTAGAATACATTTGCACATAGATAGAAAACCCCCTTTGCGGCATTAGGATTGGCTTGTGCCTGGCATACACACAAAACCTGACCATTTAGCCCACCCATTCCTATCAACAAAGGTTCCGTGCAGCACCTCTATTATTTTAAACATGAGATTTGTTTAATCTATTCTCTTTTGTGTGTCTTTGTGAGTACGCATTTGTGTGAGTGTGATAAATGTGTGTGTGGTATATGGACGTGTACATATCCCTGTATGTTTGCCTACATGTTTGCTCAGAGTCCAGAGGAGTCCTTGTATCCTTCTCTATCATTCTCTGCCTTATTCCTTTTGAGGGGAGGTCCTGGCTGAACCTGAAGTTGTACTTTTAAGCGAGGATGGTAGCTAGCAAGTCCCAGAAATTTTTGTGTCTCCACACTTCTCAGTGCTGGGTTGCAGGCATGCTTGGAGTGCTGGCATCTGAATTCTGGTCTTCATGGATTGCGCAGCAAGCTGGCCCATTTCCCTATCCCCAGCTCAATCTAGTCTCCACAGAAGAACTCTTCTATTGATTCCTTTGTTGGGGGAAAGGGTAGTTATCAGTAATCAAACTCAGGGATGTGTGCATGCTAGGCAAATGTTTTCCCACTGTATTGCCTCCCTAGTACAACACTTCCACCATGACCAGGTAGATTAATATAGAATTAGCTGTCATTTTACATGTTGGACAACAGTAAAACTTTCCCATTGAGAGGCTTCTGCCCACACATGCTAAACCCTGTTTCTTCCGCACTATCCAGCCATACCAGTGCTGTCCTGAAGAGCATGTCCTTATTGTAGTGCTGAGCTCTGGACACTACCTACAAACCACAGTAAGAAGAGCAGGGGACAGAACAGGAAATGTTTGGAATTTATGTCCATGTTGAACAACAATAACTTAGCCCTATGTACAAGTGGCTATGAACTTCTTTAAGAACCCACTAATCCCAGTCACATGGATCCCTCACTCTACTTCCCTTATATGGAGCCTCAAGCTCTCATTTACAGTCTGAGCAGACTTGCATAGGAGAGAAGGGAGAAGCATGGGATCAGAGACAGAGGTCTCAACTAAAAGGATATACAATTTTGTAATCATGTTTTAGCATATCTTACATCTCATCATGTAAACACACTGCTAAGTCTGTCCCCAGGGTCTTGGAAGAGTCCCATTAGTGTGAAGTGCCAGCTTTATGAGCTCCACAGCTAGCCTTCTCCTTATGTTAACTCTAAACCAACACTCCAGACTATGTCCCACATATCTCAGCTCCACTTCTATGCCAAAGTGTTGCATGTATGCTATGGGAGTACCAGGTGTGGGAATAACAGATGTGGGAGTACCAAGTGTGGGAGTACCAGGTGTGGGAATAACAGTGTGGGAATACCAGGTGTGGGAGTACTAGGTGTGGGAATAACAGGTGTCAGAGAGGGAGTACTAGGTGTAGGAATAACAGGTGTGGGAGTACAAGGTGTAGGAGTACCAGGTGTGGGGAGTACCAGATGTGGGAATAACAGGTGTAGGAGTACTAGGTGTGGGAGTACCAGGTGTGGGTATGTTTGGCTTCCCCCTATTCAAGAATGTCTTTCAGAGTAGAGAAGGCATGTTACCACATCCGTCTCGCTCTTGCTTTCTCCCAGGGTGTCTGCTGCATTATAATGAAAACTTGGCCTTTCCTTTCTTATTCTGATAAATCAATCCTTAAGTATGTGTCTTTTATGTATATGGTTTGAGTGTGAAATGTCTCTGACAGGCTCTCCTATGTTGGTGACAGATCCCCAGTTGTTGGTGTTGGTGTTTTGGGGAAGCTTTGGAGTCTCTAATACTGTGGTATATATATATATCTAGCAGAAGTGTGTTAATGTAATGTCTCCTGCCTAAACAATCTGCTTCCTGATCTGCCAATAATAAAATAAAATAACAATAACAACAACAATGAAAATAATCATAATAATAACCACACAATATGCTTTCACCAGCATAAGCAACTTCACCCACAATGCCGTTCCTGCCATAATGGATTGAATTTCCTGGAAGCAGGAGTCAAAGTAAATCTCTCCTTCTCAATTTGCTTGTTCTGGCTATTTGACCACAGCACTGAGAAAAGTAACTAACGCTGTCCAATATGTTTCCTCTTCCTCACTGTGATCAATGAAAAGAAATACCTTTCAGTGAGAAGAGATGAGAATTTTCAATTTTTGAATTTTCGAAGCGTCAAAGAAACAGAATCAAGAACTGACTCAGACTGTCTATGTTCACATGGACAGAAGAAAGTCAACCAGGAAATGATGCTATTGTAGAGAGGATAGCACATTTGTTACAGCATATAGATAACTTGGAAATGATCCCATAAAAAGTATGAAAAATTCATAGGGGATGATGCAATACAATCCCAGAAGAATTCGTAATACAGTTGGGAGATAGGCATTCTGAAGAATTCTTAGTCCTTATCGGAAAGGGATGTTTCAATAATCACGGTGAGTATTTTCTAGGAAAAGAGTGAATAACTCAGACTGTTGCAAAGCAATCTAAATGAGAGTAAATGAATTAAATTAAGTCAGAGATAAGTAGTGCCAACTGCTGGGAAATTCCGTTCAGCTATGGAACTCTCCCAAGGGAGGTGCAAGCAACGGCATTATTCAGAACTGAAAAAACAATATTATCACAGTGTTATGAGTAACTGCTCTCTGCTCCAGGGACCAAAGAGAAGCTCAGCCCCATGTTGACTATTTGTCTTCTCCAAGTGATATGTTTATGTGGTAAATACTTTACTACTTACCCAGTGTTAAATTAGGAGGATGTACTTTTTCATTAATTTAATAACACAAACACCATCACCCATATAATTTAATTACTTAAAGTCCTTAATGAAAATATAGTCATCTTCTATAAGAGCTGAGCTTCCCATTGGAAACCAGTTAATTTTGATGTTATACAATGAAGAATATCAAGTTGCAAAGGAAGAGATGAGGTGAGGGGCGACCAAGTGAATGTAGTTAGCCTACCCTTATGTATTATGACTTGTGTTATGTCTGTTAGGAGCTCCA
This sequence comes from Mastomys coucha, assembly GCF_008632895.1. Taxonomy (NCBI): domain Eukaryota; kingdom Metazoa; phylum Chordata; class Mammalia; order Rodentia; family Muridae; genus Mastomys; species Mastomys coucha. The sequence goes on from NW_022196905.1 coordinate 207,195,014, forward strand.
AGCTGAAAAGGATTTTGAGGAAAATAATATCCTGCTCTATTAGTGACATCTGCCCGGGTACAAGGTAAACCAGCTTATCACAGCCTTGTCAGAATCCCAGATGACCCAGCCATGTGGACACTGCTCTGATGCCCTGAAGCTGGTGTCCTCTTCCTTGTGCTTAAAGGACACCAGGAGCAATAGAGACTTGGAGCCCAAAGCGATGTAGCATTAGGCTCTGGGAAACAAGACTGTACTATTAAGCCAAATATTCTAGTTTCAGGGAATGTTCAGGGAAGGTCGCTTTTTACAACTATGTCATTTGAACCTTGAGGAGGCTGAGGATAGAGAAGCCATTTCACTTGATGACAGCCATAAGATAATTTTCAGGCAGAGTTGGAGTTAGAACTGTGCCTCACCTCTCTTCCAGATATACGACTTGAAGTTCTTTCTATGAGGATTAAAGGCTCCTCTCTTGCTACCAGTCACCTGCATTGGTCCCAGGCCCTAGTAGCCATGGGAGATTGGTAACAGAACTGTGTTGAGACCTGCCTGGCTGTTGGGAACCTTCTAGCCATTTGCACTGGTAGGTAATTTGCTTCTGTCTCCATTGGGTATTGTGAGATCAGCTCCTCAGTGCTCAGTGATTCAAAGCTTAGATTGGAACACAGTGTCCTTCATCACATTAAGGCACAGAACTGGAAATTCTCCACTTTTGTCTAGAGAACCATAAACCAGCCCAAACATTCATCTCTGACTAGCCAATGGCAAGAGCCTATCCAGGAGAAGACATGGAGTCATATTCTCCTACAGGTCACTCCCCACATTGAACTTGACTTTATTCCACCTGGGAATGGAAGGTGAATTCCCGCCTGGCTGGGGTTGGTATTACTTGTGTGTTCATGTACCTTTCCACATCTCCCCAAGATTTACAACAACAGAAAGACAAGCATCTTCATCCCCTCCAAAGGCTCAATAAAATACAGAGAGAAGAAGATTCTCCTACCGTCAGGAAGCTGAGATCTTCCACTTCTTCCTAGGGCAGGTCCATGTTTAGTCTATGACTTCCAGAGTTTTCTGCTGTATTTTACTTAGTTCCCAGTTTTGGTCCCGGGGGAGGGAGGAAAGGCCAGTAGAAAAGTAAGAGTAGGCTGTTGGGAAAACCTGACAGAACTGGGCTTCTCTCCTCTTATGAAGACAGAAGCAATGCTTACTGTGGGAGCTGGGCAGTTGTTTTCTTTGTACATGAATGACTTTGGCTTGATCACAAGGCCAGTATTGCTCTAACAATAACTGGAACTGTGTGGAATGAGTGAAATTCAATGTGGCAGGCCAGAGTACTTAATCCTTAGAGCCTCCTGTGAGCAGCTAGTAGTCATTCCTAAATCCATTGGATATTCATTTGCACTCTCTGATGTGAAGCAGAATATTAATTACTGCATCCTTATCTAATATCCAGGGTAGCATATTTTTCATGGTGTCATGCAAAATGTAATGTAAAATTATTACAATTTTGTTGCATAAGTAGCATCATTGTGCTGTGTGTAGTATAAGTTTATAATGTAAGTATAAGATAAATAATATGCCATTATGGAAATTTTATAGCCATTAAATGACTTTCTGACATATTTTTGTCTGAACCTGAGAACAGTAGTTCAAAATCTGCCTTCTACATAAAAATCTCTCCATCAGTTCAAAAGTCTTTCTACTCTGAACCACCATACACTTAACTCACTTATTCTTCCTTCTTTTCTTGACACCCACAACACTGAACTAATCTTCACCAGCACTTCTCTGAGCCCCAGGATGTATCATCAACAGCCTGCTGGCTGCATGTGGGCGGGAGGCAACCTAGATCAGAATGGGTGAAGACAGGGTTCTCCAGTGAGTATGAGATCAACAGGGTAAACTTGCTGGTTAGACAGAACGTCTGATGATGCTCCGGGCCAACGGCAGACTTTGTTTCAGAGGAGATGGATGGTTTTCCTGAGGATGACACCTCTGACTTCTGCACATACACACATATAAGAACATACATACAAAAACACACATGTAAAGACACAAACACAAGAATACACACACAGTAATAAAACACAAAAATGTATACAAAGAACACACATACATGAATACACACACAAGTGCTCTCTCTCTCTCTCTCTCTCTCTCTCTCACACACACACACACACACACACACACACACACACACACACACACACACACACAGTTCTATTGATTGGGATGTCAGGATGTTGAATATCTTTGGGAAGCCATCATTTAACTACTACCTATACCAACCAAAATCAAGTTAACATGTCTTAGTCACATTTTTGAAAGTATAGGATTTGTGTCTTACTTTTTCAAAAGTACTATTAGCTGCTTACCATTGACATAATTATACTTTAATGTGTCTCTGGTACAAATTAAAAACCAGTCCAATATGGCTTCCCTGGCCTCTGCTCAGTGAAGTATGCTCATATCTTCACAGATCATTTCTCTTTTTCTAAGTCTAACTCACTAAGAGAATACATTTCATAGACCCAAGGTGCATTTATAGACCCAAGGAGACACAAAGCTAGCATGCAAAGCTATAGTCTATATATTTTGTGGTGAGTACCAGACATCTCAGCTTCTGCTGTGGCATTTCTAATAATGAGAACATTGAAAAAAGTCAGTTCTTCCCTACCCTCCATATTTCCATTGTAGTTGGTTTCATTGATAAATAAAAGTACCCTGCATGTTTCTAAAGATTTAGCACTTCTCAGTTAACCTAGTCCCTTCTCTGGAGTCTTACAACCAGGCTGTTTCCCAGTTTTTGTGTCCTTCAAAGTCTAAAGGGAAAACAAAGGGATTTCTAAGTCTATTTTTCTGAAGGAATCACCACACCAGTGAACACAGATGAGCTTGTACATAAGAAGGTGTGTTTAAATCAATCAATATGTAGTTCAGTAGCTCTGAAATATGTGTTATTCCTCTGAAACAGAAAATAGGCTCAATATTTCACATGCTTCTCATTTTTCTTTCTATTGGGAAACATGGCTTGATGTATTACCACCATTCTGCCTCATCCTAACACACTGAAATCAGGAAGAGAAAGGCTGGCAGGATAGGTATCCTTCAGTCCAGGTCAGCAAGATCCCAGGAGCTGAACCCCACACGCCCCAATACCTGGGTTCTCACCTAACATGACTTCTCCATAAGGTCTCCTGTAAAGCCATTTCTACGTTCTACCAGGAACTCTGTTACCATCCAGACTCCAGGTTCTGTGGGATCTTTGCCAAAGAGTCGTACTCTGTAACCCCATGGTTAAATCAGAGCACCTTTCTGTAAAGTGTGAGGGATGCCATTACCACAGTACAGGAATCTGAATAGCCCCAGGAGTGCACCATGGAGAGTCTCTGGAGAAGCATCTCACCACTCAGTGTTCTCTCTGGGTCATTTCCAGGACAAGAAAGAATGGCATGACTATTCAACCTCCAAATAATTGTGTTAGACTTACTGTTAGACATGATGTCAATCCAGAGGAAGGCTGTATGCTGTGTCAAGACCAGCTGAATTCTTTACAGGATAGTTATGAAGCTCCAAATACGCAAGTTTACGAAAAAAGGTTATTTACTGTGCATTTCCTACATCAAGCTTGTAATGCTGCCTCTTCACTAACAGCTTGTTAGTGATCTTGATGTATTCTGTTTTCAGTTTTCCTTCCCAGTCTTTAGTCTACTCACTTGCAAAGAACTTTTTGTTGTTGTTGTTTATCTTGTTTTTGTTTGTTTTATTTTTTAAACTTTAAAAAGTTATCAAATTATAAGAAAAAAATCTACCTTTAGTCAAGCACAAGAAATTCTGTATAATAAATATATTTGTAATAAGTCATGGGATCGAGATCAAGTGAAAAAATACATTGTCAGTTTTTACAACATTAAATTGGTAGGAGAATAGGACCATTAATAATTTAGTGTCTACTAAAGCTAGGAGGCAAAATCCTTTATTATCATGAAGAGTCTTCACTCATATCCAAAAAATGAAAATAATGTTTAAAATCATATTTTCTTATTGATTTTTGCATGCAGTGTTAGTAGAGCATTTATATTCCAGAGAGAACAATAGGAAAAGTTATATTATTATTCAAAATTTAATAGCCCCCCTTAGAACAATGGAAAAGGAAAAGAGAGAGGAGGAGAGAAAGTTTCATGTTTCTTGCCATCATGAAACGTCCTGATGTAAAGAGCAAATTTTGGGAAAGGGGGTTTATTTTAGCCTACAATTCCAGGTCATCATTATGAGAATGTCAAGGCAGTAACTTCAAATAGCTGGTTCCATCTCATTCACAGTTAGGACCAAAGAGAAATGGATACATATGGAACAAATCACATTGACTTGTTCATACATACAGTTCCAAATTATCTGCTCACAAAGGGCTAGTCTTCCCATATCAATTAATTAATATAGTCCCTACAAAGATGCCCACAGGTCAACCTACAGTACACAATAACTCATTGAGATTCTCCAGTGTAGGTTGGGTCAACTTAACAATTAAAACTAACTACCAGAGAGAGAAAGAGAGAGAGGGAGGGGGAGGAGAGAGAGAGAAAGAGAGAGAGAAAGAGAGAGAGAGAGAGAGCCTAAATGAGAAAGATCTACCCTAGTCAAGTTATGAAGACAGCAAGGTTCCTTATGTCAAGTTTGCTAGTCACTTTATATAGAAAACAAAAGAGGCCCGGTGGTGGTGGTGGCGCACACCTTTAATCCCAGCACTTGGGAGGCAGAGGAAAGTGGATTTCTGAGTTCGAGGC
>NW_022196905.1:207199792-207221076 GCF_008632895.1 Mastomys coucha
GAAAAAAGAAAAAAGAAAACAAAAGAGAAATGGATGGTTAAAAAACAAAAGTAAAGAAAGAAGCCAGCACTAAGAAGACTTCTTAGTAGTCCTTTTCTCCTTCCCAATGGCAATCTCTGTCTTTGTGTCCAGTTCCCATTTAATATCCAAGACACAGAACCTGGATGAGGTGGCAAGAGAATGAAGATGACAGACCAGAACCACACAGAACATGGTCCGTTTCTTTTTCCAAGTTTTCCTTTCCTGGCTTGTTGGCTGGGCCAGTTTGCTCACCTAAAGCCTGGGCTCAGTAACCATGATCCCACAACCTTCATGCTGCATGACACCACATGTTTAAGAGGCAAAAACCCATGTAGGCTCTTCTGCTGCTGTGTGTGCTTAATATTTATAGCCCCACTGTTCTTTATCAGCTCTGCAGAGCCAGAGATACAGTTTCTGGAGTTCCTCTTATATGTGATATGCAGCTCTTTTTCCTTCTGCTTTACATTCAAGGCTCTGTGGGACTGGCCTCCACAGCTGCATCCACGAGTCCAAGCACAATGCCTCATTCTTTGGTGTATATGTAGTGGGTATGCGATTATATGTGTGCATATTTGTGTGCCGGTGTCCATGTGGGTATGGGTGTGATTGTTTAAGGACAGCCTTGGGTGTTGATCCTAACACTCTTCCTTCTTTGAGATAGAATCTCTTGTTTGTTGCTAGGGACCCCAAGCTTGTTGGCCTGTGAGTTCTTAGGATTCTCTAGCTTCCTTCTTCCATCTTGTAGTAGAAACAAGATTATAGTCACAGTACTCTGCCCAGCCTTATAAAGGTCCTAGGGATCCAAATTCAAGTACACACACTTGTATGCCCTGTGCTCTACCTACTGAACCATCTCCTCAGCTCTTGTTATTTATTTTGCAGGGTGTGAACTTGTGTTTGAGACACTCCTTGATCTCTTGTTTGTATTCTTTAGAAAGAAGTAAAATATCCCTGTCTGGGCTGGCTGGTGCCCTGAGCAGACCTTGGGTGCAAGCTCCACAGCCAGTCCTACAACACCCAGAGGAAGCTCCACTTCCAGGTGCCCTTACATGCCCAGGATCAGAAGTGAGGAGGACCCAACATCTGTCCCAACACCGGGAATAACTGGGAGCAGAGGGACCAGGCACATAGGAACTCCACCAGCCCAGTGGCTCAGGTTCCTTCTGGTCTGTCTGGGTTGGTGCTCTGAGCAGAGCTTGGGTGCAAACTCTGCAGTCAGTCCCAAAACACCCAGAGGAAGCTTCACTCCCAGGTGCTCTAACAAGCCCAGGATCACAGAGACAGCTTGACTCTGAGGAGTCCTGACACAACCAGGATCACAGGAAGGACAGGCTCCAGTCAGATTTAGCCAGGGCAGGTAGCTCTAGAGATAACCAGATGGCAGGAGGCAAGCTTAAGAATATAAACAACACAAACCAAAGTTACTTGGCATCATCAGAACCCAATACTCCCACCATAGCAAGTCCTGGACACACCATCACACCGGAAAAGCAAGATTCAGATATAAAATCACTTCTCATGATGATGATACAGGACTTTAAGAAAGACATAAATAGCACCCTCAAAGAAATACAGGAGAACACAGGCAAACAGCTAGAAGCCCGTCAAGAGGAAACATAAAAATTGCTTAAAGAACTACAGGAAAACACAATCAAACAGGTGAAGGAAATGAACAAAAACATCCAGAATCTAAAAATGGAAATAGAAACAATAAAGAAATCAGAGAGACAACCCTGGATACAGAAAACCTAGGAAAGAAATCAGGAGTAGATGCAAGCATCACCAACAGAATACAAGACATAGAAGAGAGAATCTCAGGGGCAGAAGACACCATAGAAAACATTGACACAACAGTCAAAGAAAATGCAAAAAGCAAATAGCTCCTAACCCAGAACATCCAGGAAATCCAGGATTCAACGAGAAGACCAAACCTAAGGATATTTGATATAGAAGAGAGTGAAGATTTCCAGTGTAGTGGGCCAATAAATATCTTCAACAAAATTATAGAAGTAAACTTTCCTAACCTAAGGAAAGAGAAGCCCATGAACATACAAGAAGTCTACAGAACTCCAAACAGACTGGACCAGAAAAGAAATTCCTCCCATCACATAATAATAAAAAGACCAAATGCACTAAACAAGGAAAGAATTTTAAAAGCAGTAAGGGAACAAAGGCAAGTAACATATAAGGGCAGGCCTATCAGAATTATACCAGACTTTTCACCAGACTATGAAAGCTAGAAGATCCTGGGCAGATGTCATACAGACCCTCAGAGAACACAAATGCCAGCCCAGGCTACTATACCCAGCAAAACTCTCAATTACCATAGATGGAGAAAATAAGATATTCCATGTCAAAACAAAATTTATACAATATCTTTCCACAAATCCAGCCCTACAAAGGGTAATAAATAAAAAACATCAACATAAGGAGGGAAACTACACCCTAGAAGAAGCAAGAAAGTAATCTTTCAACAAATCCACACAAACCTAATTCCACCTCTTACAACAAAAACAACAGGAAGTAACAATTACTTTTTCTTAATATCTTAATATGAAAATTAATATTACCAACATATCCTAATTTATTGAAATCCAAAAATATGAGGAATTAGAAATTTGTTGATTGTCAGCCGGGCTGTGGTGACATGTGCCTTTAATCCTAGCACTTGGGAGGCAGAGGCAGGCGGATTTCTGAGTTCAAGGCCAGCCTGGTCTACAATGTGAGCTCCAGGACATGCAGGGCTACACAGAGAAACCCTGTCTTGAAAAACCAAAAAAAAAAAAGAAAGAAATTTGTTGATTGTCATCCAATGGTCTCTTTAATTTGGTAATTGGAGAAATATGCCCAATATTGTACAACCCATATTCAGCTTTTTTGTTCGTGACAGTGTCTTACTGTGTGAAATCTTGCTTCTCCTACCTCAGCCTCTCTATTAGTAGTATTGCTTATTTCATGTTTTTACACTATACTGTGGTTTTCAGAACAGCTTATATATTTCAAAATTATTTATATACCCAAAAGAAACGTAGACAATTAACTTGGAAGGTGGCTTGTAAGAGAACAACGAAGAGTGAGACTGAATGCTTTGCTTGACGCTTGTCACTCTGGTATCACATTTGAAGAAGAGGACTTTATAAGTTACTCTTTTTCTGAGATGAATTCTTTTCTAAATTATCACAGCCAATGAACCAAATTCTTACCCTCATCTAATGTCTCTGCCACCCTCCAAGCAAAACCATTGTTCATTGAAGCAGTTGATGAATGACTTTATGGATAGACCATCTTAATACACACACCATTTCTTAAATGAATGTAACCTATTCTCAGTGGGCTGAGAATGAAGTCATTTACTCAAGTCAAATAGCTTTGACCATAGCAGGAAGTCTGTATCCAAAAATCGCGCCTACAATTCATTCCTTGGTGCAGCAGAACTGTCAACTCTCAACTTAGCTACCATAGAGGTAAAATCCTTTGGTGATGTGAGGGTCATTGAAGTACAGCCTTATTACAATGAAATCCAATGTCTAAAAATTGTTCTTATTTTGGGCTTGCACCACAGTAAGAGCCAAGATTTTAAGCTCTACTAAATACAAAACAAACAAAAAGAATTTATATATTTATGTTCATTTAAGAAAATACTAGTAGTGATATATTATTTTGAAATATACAGTTAATGTATTTGGAGTTATTTAAAATTTATATTGAGATAACGTATGTATTTTCAGTATTGCTATAGACAAGCATCTACATAAGATGGTTAAATTGACTGTTGTTTTATATCAAACAACTTTTATAATAATTTTTATTGTTATAATATTTTATAAATTTGAAAAAATATGACAAAAAAGATATTGTAGGTATCGAAGGGGGTGTCTGGATGGAGTTGGGGTGCAAAAGGGAAACAAGAATGTGATGCAATTCTACTCACACTTAAAATATGTTTTTAAATGTTAACAAATTCAGATAAATTGAAATCATGTAACTTTTCTCATTATAATGCAATAAAAGTTAAAAAAAAAGAAGTGAGACATCATACGGGAAAAGAAAAAGAAAAGGCAGACATGTTAAGGATGCTTCAAATACATAACAGGAGGAAAGCAAAGCTAAACCATGAGAAACATGGCCTATCATTTGCATTATTTTTTTGGATAGCAATTCGGGGAATTCTGGTCGATTTTGAATTCTAGAATTCAAATTTTCAAAGAAAGATGCTGCCTGTCTTGTGCATTAGACAGAAAAGGGCACAGAGCATCAACCCTGTGAGCTGGGTGGATAACAGCTGATTCAATGCTGATTGTTAAGCAGAACTTTCAAATAGACTTTAGAATGGGTTTGCTGACTCAACAGGTTTGTATATAACAAATGTAGCCTGAAGACAGCTTAACTCACCCACTAAATCTCGGTCCATTAGGAAAAGCAATGTTGGAGATTACCTCCCAGTAACCCAAGCTTGGCTGTTTTGGACATGGTATTTGATACCTTGGAAGCTTAAGAGATAATAAGCTTCTTAAAAATAACATCTTTCTCAGTATGTGCTTCTTATCAAAATTGTAAATTCTTAGATTAATCTTTCTGTTTCTCTTGCACAATGTAGAGTAAAAATAGAAGGTGATTTGAGACACCGTGTGTGGTGTGTGATCCCAGTGTAGGGCTGAAATTAGAACAGCAGTTCTCAAAGCTCTGTCTACACGAGCAGCAGCAGCAGCACCTGGGAGCTTTTACAAATGCAAATCACCAGGCCTCCCTAGATCAGGCTGTAGCAGAAACTCTGGAAAGAGGGCCAGCAATATGTATTTTAGTACACCTTCCAGGCAGCTGTGACAAAAGGCAGAGTTCCAGGAACATACTTGTTATTTACTACTGAGTACAGTAAGAGCAGGAAAAATTGAAACTACGGTGCGATTATATATACATACATACATAGTAATATATAGATATATATATTACATAATACACATATATTATAATGCTCTCGAGTCTGCTATTCAACTCCATGGGACATGGTTGGGGTGCTATAGCCATCAGCACTAAAAGAGTAAATCTTTCATTCAGTCCATTCCTGCTTGCCTTTCAACTCCTGAAGAAACATTAGATCCTGAGAAAAAGACAGCACACCTACACTGCAGACATTGGAGATTATCCCTAAGGAGGCACATCCCATAGTTTCAGGTCGTGGATTCACCTGATCAGCTGGGGCAAGGTAGCTTTCACAATAACCAGTGAGCACTTTAACTTGAAAAACAGACGAGAAACAAAGCCAAGCACAAAGGAGTAAATGACACATCTTTGTTTGCCGGGAAATGGTGGAAGTGTTTCGATGAGTGAAGGAAGGAATAAACAGCATACAGCATCACACACACACAATCAACCCTTTCCAACCAAGGCACTTCCGTTTTCCATAAGCTCAGGCTGCTCACCTTTGCAAAGCTCTAGGAGCACAGCAGTGCAAACTAAGGCAGAGTCCAGGAAGAGCCTGTGAATAACCCGAAATGCGATATGTTCCCATTTCTCTGCGAGTTCAGTTTACTAAAAGGAAAAGCAAGGCCTGTTTAGGGCTGATGTAACAATATGTTGACTTCCTCTAAAAAAAATGCACTGTGTGCTGGGCTTTTAATGAGAACCCAGAGTAAACTTTATTTACCAGGGAATGTATTCAGCAAAACAAACAAACAAATAAATAAATAAAACAAAACTTAAAAGGCTAAACTCCTTAACTGGGGCGTTAGATTTCTTTCCTTCTAGACCCTAGATGATGTGATGGCCTTTGGGGCTTCGAGAGCTTCCTTGATTTCTCCTCAGGCTCTTGCATTGTCTTATACCTTATTTTATAATTTTCTCTTTTTCCTGTTCAGTGTTTGCATAAGTGTCTTCTCTCATTCAGACGAAAGCAGAGTGTGCATCTTTAAGAGGTTATTAACAGTTTCTAGGAAACCGGTCCCAGGAACAGGAAGGAAAGGGAACGGAAAAGAAGAAGAAGAAAGACTTTGCTGACTTGAGAACTAGCTAAGTGACTGCAGTCTGCACATAGAAATGGGAGGGCTGAACTGGCTAAGCTTGGACACGTCTGTGAGGGGAAAAGCCTCAGAGATGCAGACGCTTTCCCAGGGTGGTACCCTGGGCTTTTGTCAAAGATGTCGAAACTAGAAGTTATAGGGTATCCTGTAATGAGTACAAAATGTATGCCTCCTAATGACTTAATTGGAGCAGAATGTGCCACCCCTTACTTATAGGGAGAAACTGGGCCACTGAGGTTTGTTCACAGACCCCATATAGCGCAGTTTAGTCCAATGTTCAATATAAGGTCATTTAAAGGGCCACGAAATAGGAATTATTCAGGGTTTGTACCTTCTAATGGGTGTTCCTGTGTTGTGACCCATTTTAAAAGAATGTCACAGAATGAATAAGGACTTTCTCATGAAAATTCATTTTCTTCTTTTACTAAGATGATATGTTTCTATGAACATAGGGAGGTTGGAAGGAGTGGAGGTGAGGCACAAAGTATAAGATTAACAACACAAATGCCAGACAAGGTCGAAAATCCAAGGGATTTAAAAAAAAATTAGAACACCCCTGAAAACATTGGTCTTAGGGAAAAAATGTTCCAAAAGTTGAGGAGGATCAAAGAATGAATAAGTATTGGTAGAAAAGAGGGAAACTGAGGCAGAAAGGAAACATGGCTTCTATCCTAGTTGCCTTCAAGACAGAGTGTCTGGCACAGGACAACTTCAGGAAAGGAAGGTTTATTATGTTTAAAGCTGGAGCAGATGCAGGCTGCATGGTGGAGAAGGCATGGAGCAGGTGGTGACAAGTGTGTGAGGTACCTTATCACATTAATTCCAAAGTCAGGAAGCCAACAGGGCCTAGGAAGTAGGATCAATTCAAATCTTAAGGCCCATCTGCTGTGACCCCCTTCTTCCATTGCAACTCCTAAAGGTTTCAGCTTCCAAAACAGTGCCACCAGCTCTCCAGAAGAGTTCATACAATGAGCCAAAGGGAACACTTCACATGGAGACCACAGCTGCTTCTTTCTGAGTACTGGAGGAAGGCACGCTGCCAGGAGCTAGCAGAGAGGAGGACAGAAGACAATCGGCTTTCTATAGGGAGCACAGGGATTTAAGCTTAGAAAAGAAATGTGAACCTCCATGGATTTAAACAACTCCCTCTAATCATTGTATATCAGACCAAATGGCAGTTTGAAATAAAAAGACAAGAGATGTTCATGTAGGAGTTCCATTTATCAGCATCGGTTATGTCTGAAAGAGAAACCACAGTGGATCAGAACCTTAGCTCTGAACACAGAATATGGTTGTATCAACTGCTCTCTTGGGAGACAAAAATAGCTACGACCCATGGAAAGTTAACGATTACCTTCAGTGTGAGACTTCACCAGAGCTATTGAGAAACCCTGTCATAACCCCACTTAATGTGCCCCTGACCTGCAGGCTTCCATCAAGACTGCTGGTACTGGACTCTTGAGGCTCTGGTTTCTGCCAAGACAAGAAGCAAGCCACCTCAAGCTCAATAGAGCAATCAAGGAAACCAAGAAGTCTCTGGAGGACACCAGGTAATATATACGTTGCTTTCTGACTGCTTCTGATATGGCAGAGTCCAGCAAACAGCCTGCTCTAAGAAACTAGAATTTCCTTAAAATGAGGAAGTAGCTTCCATGTCCTGACAGAATCTGACAAGGTTAACATTCCCTTACACTGCACTTAGATTTTTAAAGTGTTGGTTGCCAGAAAAGTTTCAATCTAGAAACAGGTGAAATCTTGACTATGTTTCCAACAGCAAAGCTGCCACTACGTAATGCTTTAAAGCTTGGATGCAGATTTAGTTGCAGTTCAGGGTATCATTCAATTCTAAATACACATGATAGATACCCATTAGCTTTTGCACAACCAACCCAGTGTGCTACACAAGATATGGTAGAACTTAACTGCCCAGATATTTATTTTTTTTTACTACTTTATGAACTAGAATTCATGTTTATTGTTTTAATGCCTCTAAGACACTTCTTAGGATTATATATTATTCAAGACATATATATTACAAGTACAAGGCATTTGGTTTGGCCAGAAAGTTTATTGCTTTAGCTCTCAAGTCTTTTACTACCCACTTAATCTAATTATTAACAATCTCCTTATTGGGCTGGCGAGATGGCTCAGCGGGTAAGAGCACTGATTGCTCTTCCTAAGGTCCTGAATTCGGAACCTAGCAATCACATGGTGGCTCACAACCACCTGTAATGAGGTCTGATGCCCTCTTCTGAAGACAGCTACAGTGTATTATGCTGGAGCAAGCGGGGCCAGAGCAAGCAGAGGCCCTGAGTTCAATTCCCAGCAGCCACATGATGGCTCACGGCCATCTGTACAGCTACAGTGTACTCATATACATAAAATAAATAAAATAAATCTTTAAAAAAACAAAAACAAAAACCAAACAATCCGCTGATTAACTTAATACATTCTATCTATGCTTTACTCTGGGTGCCTTATGGTCTATTTTGATACACTGAGACATGAAGTCAGAGTTATGTAGCTAACATTCATTTAATTGGTGAGAGAGGTTTACAGAATAATCAAAATAGTATAAATGAAAACTTTGGTAAGAATACAATATCATAATTGTGATTTTAATGTGTTCTACCAAAGCTCAAGTGTTCTCATATTTACCTACCAATGAAGTGCTGTTGGGATTTGGGCCTGTAAGAGATACATATGAGTCTATGGGTTATGTTAAGGTCTCTGCTCTAAAGATCAGCTTTCACTGCCTTCAGCTCATGGCACTCCAGCATGTCTTGACATCAGAGGATCCCTAAGAAGGCCCCCACAACACGTTGCTGGCAGAGCAAAAAAATAAATGAACTTTATTCAGTAATTTCCAAATCAAAGGCATTTGGTTACAGCAACAGAAAGAGAGTCAAGTGTGGTGGCTCGCTTGTCTATACGAATACTAGCACTTGGAAAGCTGAGGCATGGTTGCGGGGAGTGTACAGGGACAGGGGTAGCTGTGATTACTAGGCTAGCCTGGACTCCATATTGAGACCCTGTTTCAAAAATCAAACACAAACAAACAAAAAGATAAATGAAAGGCAGACAGGAAAAGACTAAGACAGGCATCAAAAGCAAACACACATTTTAGGTAGTAGATTAGAAATTGTGTCTCAGACCTACATCAGGATTTTTAAGGCTTGCTTTTAGTTGGGATGTCTGATAAGTAACTGGATAGAAGTTCTAAGAATCAAAATTAAATTCAATCCATTTTTTTAAAAACAGTTTTCTCATTTTCCTAAATTTCCATTTAATTTAAATAATGTTATTATCTTACTTCTACTAAGTACATCTGCAAAGGATTTATATGAACTATTTAAAAATCCATTTCTAATATTAAACAGTATTTCAGTTTAGTCTTTTTCTGTAAAACACCCTTAATAAGCCAATAAAATTTATCTAAAAACTGGGGCTCAAGGAAATTCATGTGACCTTAGTTTCTATTATTTGATACATGAATATCAGAAGAGGTCACTGAATATGCTGTCCTTGATCTTAGCTTTGGGAAGACAGAGACAAGAAAATCCTGAAGCTTGCTGGCCAGGGCCATCTTGCCAAATCAGTGAGTTTCAGTTTTAGTGACAGACCTTATCTCAATGCACAAGCTAGAGGGTGATTAAGGAAAATACCTGTTTTCAATTGTTTTCAATCTCAGCCCTCAACACAACACAACAGATCCATATACCAGTAGGAACATGCATGCTCACACACATTCAATATTGGACTTGTTATTTAGATGATTTTTTTCTTAGAAATTTTTGTGGTATCTCTTTATCATATCTGATGGTCATTCCTTCTTACTCTTTAGTAATTTCTTGCTTTTAACTTGGGATGTGGCTGGTTTTGTTTCAGTGTTTCCTCAAATACTGAAAAAGAACAGTTTCCTCATATTATCAAATTCCAAAGCCCACCAAGGCATGGTATATTTTACAAAGCTGAGCTTCCGACCTCCCTTATCCTGCCTTGGGAAAGGAGGGGAGATGCTTTGTCCAACATAAGGCAGATGTGAGAAGAGCTATAGTCCACCAAAGGACTATAGCACATCAAAGCACCCAGAAGACGCTAGACACAGTAGTCTGCATCATAGAGCAATTGAAGAAGAAAAAGATAATATCAGAACTATATTACCTTCTGTCAATGGCTGGGTACAGATGTAAACCCCTTCCTTGGGTCAGTGAGTGGCACATACATATGACTGGGAAGGATCATTTGCAAAACTTTTACAAATGTTTTTTTTGAGGCTGACTCTAGGGTCCCTATTTCATTTGGGCAAAAAGAATGTGCAATAGGCCTTAGTCAAAAAGGGTGGAGGGGAAAGATGTTGAAGATGACTGCAAAGAAAATCAGCATCCACTTTAATGGAGTCCAGCTGGGGGTACCCGAATGACTATTTCTGAAATCATGTTGAAGCCTTCTCATTCTCCAGAAGAATCAGCTGTCAGAATCCACCCTGCCCACAGAAAGCCTACAACGGACTGTAACTAGCATGCCTAGAAAGAATGAGGGCACTCTAAGGAGACACATTTGTACCTATCTCTTGCTATCTGAAACAAATGATTGGACTTTCTTGGAATTTTCCCCCTGAATTTCGTGCTGGGGGAATAAAAAGGTTGACTGACACCTGAGGCTAGCTAGAGGGAGGACTTATCTCCAGGAAAGGGATTTCACAGGATAGCAATGACTGTCTGTCTTATCAACCCACCCTGCAGGACACTCTGGAGCCCAGGCAACTGTGGGTCAGTGATGAGCTGCTTAACTATGCATTCTCTTGTCTTCTGTTTAAACTTTGCCCTGATGTAATGTCCGACCATGAAAGACAGCCTGGTTCCTGGTTGAGCTAAGGCTGGAAACCCCAGTGACCCTAAAGGGACAGAAGGCATTTTGCCCCACTCCCAGGAAACCAGGCTCCTGGCACGAGGCCGCAGCCCTCTATAGATTTGTGGCCATCAGTCACGTAAGGGCAATGCCACAAGCCCCTCCACAGGTAGAAGACATGACTTGTGGTCATGTAGACTCGAGACAGATCTCCATTTTAATAAAGTACGTAAGGCCTGGAGGACTTAGCCAGTAAACTCTTCTTCCCAGACACTCCTCCCTGCAAAGGTATTTAACCTCAGGCCTGCCCTGAAAAGTGGGGTACGGTTTCACTCATCTACTTTCTGACATGACAATAAATGCCTTAAAACCATGGACTATCTCTTTTCATCAAGATCCACCATGGGGAGCAATGGAGAAGGCTTTCACCTAAAGAAACACCATCTAATCTCCTGTAGAAAGCCTCTCTTTGCTCCCAGTCATGGCCGCCACCAAGCCTAAACCCAAGCCAGCCCAACGAAAAGTCAAGGACTCATCCCTGGGGGACAGCCAGACCTCCCCCTTCCCCCCTTGGCCCAGGGCTAGCTCTAGCCTGCAGGGTCCCAACTCCATTCTCATTTTTTTCTGAGGCTCCCAGTGGCACTCCCCCACCCCTGGAACTGTGTCCTGTGGCTACCCCATAGCCTGACACCTGCCCATCGACAGTGTGGGGTAAGTGTAGTCAAAACTCCTATGTCCTGCCTCCCCAAGCAGCTGAGCCCTGTGGTGGAGCAGATGGGGGACCACCAACCCTACAATGGAAGACCTCCAGGGATAGATAGATGGATGAATGGTTGGATGAATGGACAGGGTATGAGGGGTGGAGCGGGCTTGTACCTGTCCTGAATCCTTTTGCCACCCTTCCCAATGCATCTACACTTCTTTAACCTTCTTTCTCTGTATTTCACTATTAATTTGGCTCTTTCAATTAGCTTATCAGAAATATGTGGCCATCCCTGGCAGGAGATCGTGAAGCTTTGGTGTTTCCCTTCTCCTTCTGATGTGGTGTAGGGTCATTTGGCAAACAATTGCAGGTTTTAGTGTATCATTTATTTCATGGAAATCATGGCAGGAATTCAAGTAGCTACTCATACCCCATCCACTGTCAAGATTAAAGAGAAGATTTATACACTCTTGTTACTCTCAGATAGTTCTCTCCTCTCTTACAATTTGGGATTCTCCATCTAGGGATTAGTGCTGCCCATAATGGTCTGAGTCTTCTTATACCAATTAACAGGATAATTCCCTATAGACATGCACACAGACCAACCTGTTCTAGATAATTCCTCATTAAGATTCTTACTAAGTGATTCCAGGGAGTGTCAATTTGACACTTAAAACTACCAATGCAACACTGAGTGGGAACCCAGGATCAAGGTAATGGATCCAGAAATTAGGATATGTATTAAATATTATATATCATCTATCATGTATCATCTATGCATCATGTATCTTGAATCACATATCATATACCATATATCATATATGTATTAGAAGTTAGAAAACATAAGTGATGAATTCTGTATTTCCTAATCATGTCTCTAGTGTTTACCTATGGTGTTTTATTACCTTTCAGTCACTGTAACCATGGCTTGTCCACCCAGAGTACAGACTAACAGTGTGTCAGCAGAATCAGTTCAGTTCATCACAGGGTCTTCCTGTCCAACCATTTCTGGCTCTCTTAGTGCCTTCTTAGCTTCTGGAATCCAATGTCCTTTTTCATCTTCAGTTAGCCATCACATACTACTGCTTGCTTTTCTTTCCTATAATGCGCTGCACCTAGATTCTGATTCTCCACTCATGTCTTCATTTTGCGATCTCATAGTGACCCCCAGCAAACATCCATTCCTCTTACAGCCAAGATGCTCAGTCACCCAAACTAACCCAATTGCAGTCTTATTTCTGTTCTCCATCTCCACACAGGTACCTTCTATAAAGCACCATGGACATTCAGAAATATGTGGGCACATGTCTGAAGGAAACCCTAGCTTCAAAGGCAGCTTTACTGTGAAAGTTTCTCTCTTCCACTTATGCAAGCCCCTTCCCACTGATATCTGCAGAATTTTTAAACTAGAAATTCACAAAATTTCATAGAATCCTCATATTTTCTTGGGCTTATTCAAGGATGGGACCCTCTAGAGTCCAAAAGCCTCCTCATTACACTCCTAGTGTTGCTCTGGCTTTCTTAATATCCCATCCTGAGAATTTCAGTTCCTTCTTTTGGGGCACAAAGGGTGCGCACAAGAAGCCCAGGGGTTCCTTCCCTTCCCCCATCTCAGGGAAATGGAAACCTCCAGATGGAGAGAGGCAAAAATAATATTCCGTGATGATGCAAGAACTCTTCTTAAGAAACTCGAACTATCTACAGAAGTCTATCAGTCAGTCCCTAATCCTGCCAGCCTACATGTGCTCTTGGTTCTCTTCTCTTCTATCCTGTCCTCTTACCCCTCTGTCATTGAGGTAGTAAGCCAGCATTGTGTCTACATTCTACACAGTGGAATTTGCTAGCCTTGCTATTCATTGAAGGAACCATATATTTATTCTCTTTAGGAGCAAACATGTCATGATACAAGGTTGCATTATTTCAAAGTTACTTTTCCTAATTATTTATAAACTCACATTATTTTATGTGGTGGATCATCAGTGACATTTCTTGCGGTTGGCAACTGATCTACAAAGAGACTGGATACTTGGTATGACTAGTTAACAAGTTTCTTTTTGGTCTGTGCCCGGAACTGATCCTGTGCCACAGTGCTCCATATCCAAATGCTGACAGGAGAGAGCTGGTCTCCCAGGAGTGCAGGCACACCTGTGAGCACAGGTAAGACCTCCACTTCTGTTCTGAGGGATCCTCCCGGAGACCTCAGGACACAGGAACCCAGGAGCAGCCTTCTTACAGTTTCCTTCTGAGCCTGGAGCTGGTCCTGCACCACAGCACTTGGAGCTGATCCTGTGCCACAGCTCTCCATACGCAAATTCATCCAAGAGAGAACTGGTCTCCCAGGAGTACCAACATAGGCTTGCAGGAGGGACAAACCACAATCAGAGACAGCAAGACTAGCTAAAACCAGAGATATCCAGATGGCAAGAGGCAAGGGCAAGAACATAAGCAACAGAAACCAAGGCTACTTGCCATCATCAGAACTTAGTTCTCCCACCACAGCAAGCCCTAGATACCCCAACACACAGGAAAAGCAAGATTCAGGTTTAAAGTCACACCACATGATGATGATAGAGGACTTTAAGAAGGACAAATAAACTCCCTTAAAGAAACACAGGAGGACACAGGTATATAGGCATAAGCCCTTGAAGAGGAAACACAAAAGTCCCTTAAAGAGTTACAGGAAAACACAACCAAACAGGTGAAGGAACTGGACAAAATGATCCAGGATCTAAAAATGGAAATAAAATCAATAAAAAAAAATCACAGAGAAAGATAACCCTGGAGATAGAAAACCTAGGAAAGAGATCAGGAGTCATAGATGCAAGGATCTCCAACAGAATACAAGAGATAAAAGAGATGCTGGGCAGTGGTGGTGCACATGTCTTTAATCCCAGCACTTGGGAGGCAGAGGGAGGAGGATTTCTGAGTTCGAGGCCAACCTGATCTACAGAGTGAGTTCCAGGACAGCTGGGGCTATATGGAGGAACCCTGTCTCAAAAAACAAAACAAAACAAACAAAAGAGATAAAAAAAGAAAGTCTCAGGAGCAGAAGATACCATAGAAAACATTGACACAACAGTCAAAGAAAATGCAAAATGCAAAAACTCCTAACCCAAAACACCCAGGAAATCCAGAATACAATGAGAAGACCAAACCTAAGAATAGCAGGTATAGAAGAGAGTGAAGATTCCCAACTTAAAGGGTCAATAAATATCTTCAACAAAATTATGAAAGAAAACTTCTCTAACCTAAAGAAAGAGATGCCCATAAACATACAAGAAGCCTATAGAATTCCAAACAGACTGGACCAGAAAAGAAATCTCCCCCCCCCATCACATAATAGTCAAAACATCAAATGCACAAAACAAAGAAAGAATATTCAAAGCAGTAAGGGAATAAGGTCAAGTAACATATAAAGGCAGACCTATCAGAATTACACCAGACTTCTCAAGAGAGACTATGAAAGCCAGAAGATCCTGGGCAAGTGTCATACAGACCCTAAGAGAACACAAATGCCAGCCCAGGCTATTATACCCAGCAAAACTCTCAGTTACCATAGATGGAGAAATCTAGATATTCCCTGACAAAACAAATTTATACAATGTCTTTCCACAAATTCAGCACTACAGAGGATAATAGATGGAAAACTCTAATACAAGGAGGGAAACTACACCCTAGAAAAAGCAAGAAAGCAATCTTCTTTCAAGAAACCTAAAAGAAGATAGCCACACAAGCATAATTCCACATCTAACAACAAAAATAACAGGAAGGAACAATCATTATTCCTTAATATCTCTTAACATCAATGTACTCAATTCCCCAGTAAAAAGACATAGACTAACAGACTGGATACGTAACAGGACCTAGCATTTTGCTGCATACAAAGTAAAGGGCTGGCAAACATTTTTTCCAAGCAAATGGTCCCAAGAAATAAGCTGGAGTAGCCATTCTAATATCAAATAAAATCAACTTTTGACCTAAAGTTATTAAAAAAGGTAAGGAAGGACACTTCATACTCATCCAAGGAAAAATCTACCAAGATGAACTCTCAATTCTGAACATCTATGCTCCAAATGCAAGGGTACCAACATTCATTTAAAAAAAAAATGAAAAAACAAAGCAAAACAAAACAAAAAAAAACTTTACTAAAGTTCAAAGCACACATTGCACCTCACACAAATAAGCCAATACAGGAGACTTCAATACCCCACTCTCATCAATGGACAAATCATGGAAACAGAACCTAAACAGAGACACACTGAAACTAATAGAAGTTATGAACCAAATTGGTTTAACAGATATCTACAGAACATTTCATTCTAAAACAAAAGAATATACCTTCTTCTCAACACCTCATGGTACCTTCTTCAAAACTGAGCATATAATTGCTCACAAAATAGGCCTCAATAGATGCAAGAAGACTGAAATAATCTCATGCATCCTATGAGATTACCAGGGACTAAGGCTGGTCTTCAATAACAACTAAAACAATAGAAAGCCCACATGCACATAGAAGCAGAATACCAGATCTTAACCTCAGGGTACACTATAGTGAACCAGATGCTTCACCTTGTGCTTCACAGATCCTGCTTCCAACACCAAGACACTAACACACCAGGCATGCTACCCCAGATTAAGTTATAATGTGAGATGTTTGGAATGGTTTCTACTGAATGTTAGTTACATTCTCACATCATAAAATGTGCAAAGAATTTTTTTGAACCATCACAAATCATGAGCAGCCTGTATTGGCTTTTATTTTTTGTAGATCAATATATATATATATATATATGTATATATATATATATATATTGTTTTGTAGATCAATAGATATGTATTATTATGATTTCAGCTGTTTGGACAGCTGAATGTATATACTGGAATGTTTTATGATTTAAAATGTCCACATATTGCTGGGCAGTGCTGGTGCATGACTTTAATCCCAGCACTTGGGAGGTAGAGGCCGGTGGATTTCTGAGTTTGAGGCCAGCCTGGTCTACAGACTGAGTTCCAGGACAGCCAGGGCTATACAGAGAAACCCTGTCTTAAAAAAACTAAAGTAAATAAATAAATAAAAAAAAATAAAGTGTCCACATATCCTTTTATCCTGACATATCTTGTCATTTCTTGAAGACATTTTGGAAAACATTGAGTTAGCAATTTTCTATAAAATATGCACAATGACAATGTTGTCAGATGTGAACACCATTAATGTGCACACTGGTAATATGACATAAAAACAAAAATAAATAAATAAATTGAATACAATTATAATAATCATAAAAACCGTAAGTTATGATATAAAATATTGTGTGAATGATGCTTTACATAACAGGAAGTTCAGTAGGAGCTCTGATATCATAGTTTGGTTTATGAAGTGTCTGTAGGAAGAGTGCAGGTCCCAGCTGCCACCATTGGCACCCTTTGTTCATTTATGCATTTAATGTACTTACTTTAATTCCTATATATTTATTGTACTGTATTCTTTAGCCATGTTTCCCCACTCCCCCTTTCTCTTTCTCCTCTCTCATTAATTCCTTCATATATCTAGACAATGTCTTTTACTTCTACGGCATCTATGCATCACAATTTTACTTATCTATATGAAATCTAGGATTTATATATAGTAGAAAACGTGATATTTGTTTTTCTGAGTCTGCTTAATTCACTTAATGTACCTATTGTCATCCATTTTTCCTGCTAATGACATAATTTCACTTTTATGGCTGAATAAAATTCCTTTTGTAGACATAGAAAAAACCAAGTTTCTTTTTGGTATCTAATAAACTTCAACAATTTCACATGTAGATATTTCTCCATTGGCAGGCTGAGAGCAAAGGAAATATAAAAGCCAACTTAGTGGGTTTGACTCTAAAGCTATAAGGAATTAAGAATAGGGAAGAGAAAATGTTTCTTTGTGGGTTTGTATTGTTTTTTTGTTTTGTTTCTGTCTTTGTTTGCAATTCTGCTTTTGAACTTTAAATTCCTAGCTTGAAATATATATGCTATCTTGGGCTAATATTTCTATCACTTATAATTTTCTTTATAATTGACTTATCAACAACTCAATGTTTTTAAATGATTTTTATCACTTTAGCACTGACACCATCCATCAAATAATGTAAACAAGCAAAAATTTCTATTCTATCTAATTTATTAGTATATCTAAATTTCTTGGCAAAAAATGGTCTTAAAATTTCTAATAAAAAAAATCCATCAAGAAGAGATATTTTAATCAGTGAGGTGCTTCCTTTAGAAGCTTGTGGACCTCAGGAAGACCCCCAGTCAACTCACCTGGACCCTTTGGGGCTCTCAGAGATTGCCACCAACCAAAGAGCATACATGGGCTGGATAGAGCCCCTGCCACATATATGGCAGATGTGCAGCTCAGTCTTCATGTGGGTCCCCCAATAACTGGAGCAAGGGTCGCCCCTAAAACTGTCGCTGTCTGTGGAATCCATTCCTGCAACTGTGCTGCCTTGTCTGGACTCAGGGAGAGAGGATGTGCCTAGTCCTGCAGAGACAAGCTGTGCCTGGGTTGGGGGATACACAGCGTCCCATTTTCTCAGAGGAGAAGGGAGGATGGGGGAAGGATTGTGTGAGGGAGAGACTAGGGCAGGGCAGTGATTAGGATGTAAAATACATAAATAAGTTAGTGAAAAAAAAAGCTATGGACCTGGGTTTGACCCCAGAGTGATGGCAAGTGTGGTGGCATACATTAGTTCTACCCCCTAGGGAAGAAGAGGCAGGGAGATCCCTGGGGCTAGATTGCCAAGCTACCCAATCTATTGTTCAAGTTCCTGTCTCAAAAAATTAAGATGGATGGCTCCTGAAGAGTGACACATGAGGTTGTCTTCTACATGAGATTGTATATGCCCTTCCCCCCACCACAAACACAAACACAATGCCATCCTTCACATATGTCCATAAAAAGTCTAGAGACCAAGAGTCAACATCTGAGAATATATTGAAAAAATGGCATAATTGACGTTCATTAACCTTTTTAATCTTGTCATGGCACTGAAAATTTGACTTTCATGTCAGGGTAGAATGAGGTTGGTAAAGTCAAGAATATTTTTCTGATCCTTTGAAGGAAAATATATGTCCAAACAGTTAAAAGTCCCGAAGCTCCTCTCTCACTGTGTGAGAACTCTTAAGTTTTACAAAGTCCTAGATATGGAAAAGATAGAACGTCTCAGGACTCAAACACCACCCCTACCCCCACCACCACCCTACCCTTCACCCCCGCCCTAATTACATTCTAGCTCATGGCTTGTCACAGAGAGATAGTGCCACTCTGAAGCAATGACTTACCAGGCTCAGTCGGTCAGCTCTTTGGAGAAGTTCCTTTTTGGGTTTCAGGTTGTGCCTGGAATTTAAAATTCAGAATGCATGAATGGCTGTTTATCTCAGCAGAGACTTCCCAGCAGAGTGAAACCTCAGTCTCTTTTCTCCTCAGAAATCTTCAGATTATTTTCTTCGCCATCCTCCTCTTCTTCTGCACACCAAGTCATGAATGAGAAACACACGGTCTTGGCTCACTTGTCAAGCAAATTGTGTGAAATGTACGTGCAATCAAGCAAGTTAGCAATTACCAACTGCAAAAAGGATTCAGGACCTCTTTCTTTCTTCTTTCAGACAGAGCTGATTCTGTTAGCTCTCTGCTTGTATAAATTTATGAATAAAGTAAGATTTTTAAATCTAGAAGTAATAAATGCAGAAAGAGACACCTCTGAAGAGAGAGAGATAAAGAGGAATCCAAATCTAGCCAGAGGGTAACTGGACCTTTTGGCTCCGACAGCTACGACCCAACGCACACTCCAGGAAGTGCACGGGTTAGCTAAAGTTAGACAAACAGTGGCCTCTTATGGAGCTCCCGATGTCACTCTGATTACAGTCGGTCTCAATCTGCAGTGTGAGAGTGCTGTAGTAGAAAAACCCATTTTACATTTATTTCATTTCTATAAATAAGATCAAATATCTTGCCCAGGACTGGTTCCCCTCCACTTCTTTGACATTTTGAAGATGTAAATATAGTATAAGGTTCATCTATTAAAAGTTTACAATCAGCATATAAGGTTTTGTTTTCCAAACGAGGCTTGTTTCCTGTGTGGAGAGATAAGCAGGCAATCTCACTGTGTTTGTTTTCACAGCCCCCAATGGGTTTAAAAATCTCGTAACTGGGGAAACTCATCCACCACTACATGAGCAGTTTTGCTTATTCGGAACCTGACTGATGTGGCAGGAATCACGGACACTGGCTGGCAAAGGAACTTGGGCTCTTCCAATCTCAGCTATGTTCGTTATTTCCTTTCAAATGTGAACATGGCCAAGGAACTGGGGAACAAACCGGCATATGAAAACGCGAACAAGCAGACCCAAAAGAAAAGTGAAGGACCACGTCTTAACTCTTCCTAGACTTATTTATTTTAGGAGTTTTCCTGGAGGTTTGCTACGTTGGGAAGGAGGACCCTCAAAACAAGGATCGAGGCTAATGCAAATAGAGAGAGGAAAAGAAAAAATTGAGGAAAATTTCCTTGACTTTGAGAAGCTTGAAAATAAGTGAAATGAAAGCTGCATCAAGCGGAAGGCTCCACTTGTCCTTGTCCGGCGCTCATCCGTCAGAGATAGTTACCATGGTTTTCACTTCAAGCTGTATAGTGCAAGGTCATGCGAGGTAGCACACTTAACGGAAATCTTGAGATCCAGTGGTAGTTTTACAGCTCAGCATTCTCTCAGATGAGTGGTGGCTTTGTGCTCTGTGAGTGGCTCACCAAACAGGAAAGAAACAGGGGTTCTCATGTATGAATATCAATAGTCAAAGATACTCATGATTTTGACTTTCAATTATTATTTCTCCGAAGGCACATGTGTGAGCTCATTTCCTAGAAATACTATTTTTCTGTTAAATATGAATTGACTACATTAATTCCACAGAGATTTTTGTGGTGCCCCTGAATGGATGAATTTGTTTTTATTCAGTAATGCACATACAATAGAGTGTTTGCAGCCCTGATGGTCATGAGAGGAATCCTAGCAGAGCTCTTCTGGGAGGTTAGCAGACCCTCCCCCTCCCCCAAAGTATTTTGTGAGGTATTGTTTGCATCTGGGTCATAACTGTGTTCTTATCTGCTTCCGGAGTTGATTCTCTATTTATCTGAGCTGTAAACATCTCCTAGAGGTCAGCCTGCCCCTGAAGAGAATGCTGGTCCCAGCTAGTCAAAGCTACATCTCTGCTGTTTTACCCTGCATTCGCCTTTTCTAGCTGTATCCTCTATCTGCTATGGGAGGTCACCTCTTCTTCCCTGCCATGTCTCAGAAGCCATCCATTCAACTCCGGGTTTTGAAGGCCAGTGGGGAATGAATTGATGCTCTCTGCTCTTTACGTGCTGTTTGCTTTTGAAACAAATCAAAAGACACTGAATACTGTTTTCCCTAAATATTTTGTCATTATGAAAGCTAAATAGAGGCTCATTATGGAAAGTTTGTATTTCAGAATTTCAGAAATGTATAAAATAATATAGACTAGTCACAGAAGCACTCAAATCATCCCTTCTAAACAGACTTTTGTTTATTCACGTTTATTATATTTATGTTTATTAGTTCTTTTTTTTCTTTTTTTTATTAGATATTTTCTTTATTTACATGTAAACTTCTCCCTTCCCAGTTTCCCCTCTAAAAAACAAAGAAAC
>NW_022196905.1:207221400-207224763 GCF_008632895.1 Mastomys coucha
GGTTGTTCTTCCTGTATTCCAAACTTCTGGGCTAATAACCACTTATCAGAGAGTGCATACCATGTTTGGTTTTTTGTGATTGGGTTACCTCACTCAGGATGATATTCTCCAGCTCCATCCATTTACCTAAGAATTTCATAAATTTATTGTTTTTAATAGCTGAGTAGTACTCCATTGTGTAGATGTACCACAATTTCTGTATCCACTCCTCTGTTGAGGGACATCTGGGTTGTTTCCAGGTTCTGGCTATTATAAATAAGACTGTTTATTAGTTCTTTAAGAACTTTATACATTGTATTTTGATCATATTCAACCTTGTTTAACCCCTCTCACATCCATTCCACTTCCTGCCCTCTTAACTTCATGTCATTTAAAAAAAAAAAAAACAAAACATGGAGTTCAGTTTGTACTGCACATATACTCTTGGAAGTGCAGCTTACCACTGAGCATGGCCGACTTTCCAGAGGCTACAACCTTAAGAAGAACTGATTCTCCTCTTCCTGTAGCTATCAGTGCCTCTGCTGGTGGTAGGTGGGACTTGTGCCCACCCTCTCCATGATATATAGATAGTTTCATATCGTTTTATTCTTGCCACACTCCATTATATTATCATTTATATCCTCACAGTTGTCAAATACAGTCTTAATTGTAACACAATATTCCCGATTTAACTCTTTCCCCACTGGATAGCATTTAGATATTTTCCAGTTTTTTTTTTTTTTTGAAATTGTAAATAATGTTGTTGAGAGCATCATCTTTCATTCCGTTCTAAAATTGCCTTTCTTCATTAGCAGTGATGGATTTATGAAAGAGTCTTATGTGTGAACCAGGTTTCTATGGCCTCTGCATGAGGATTCTCTCACCTTCATCACATCTGTCTTCCTGAGAGACCCAGAAAGAACACATGATTTATCTTCTAATTATAAAACATGTGGACTTCTTTCATTTCTCCACTTTCTTCAGTCCCTGTACTCACACAGTACCCTGCCCCTTTAACTATTGTTCTGTAAGCCCTTTTACTCCAGTTTTCGTCTACCACATTCCAGACTTTTTTCTTGGTGTCACTCATGAAAATCACCCAGCTGGCCTCTAGGACTTGCTTTCTAGTCAGTCTCTGCTCACCATTCTCAGATCCATCTTTTGCTAGTTCACTCTCTGTTTCAAAATCCTATGCCTTTTCTGTGAAACCTTACATGGAGTATCATCATCCAAAGAGCTGCATCCCCTGCCGGTTCTTCTTCACATCTATGCTGTCTGTCTGCAATCCATCCCGGTTCCTGTCTTCCTCTTACTTCCACCTCATTCCAATGCGGTTTTCCTTGATTTATCTTTTAAGCTTTACTCAATCCTTTGGGGGCACAGTTCATACCTTATCTACTCTGTGAAACGGAGTGAGTTTGTTACATTCAAAATTGTGAGAACTTGAGTCCAAATCTCTTGGTTATTCTTGCTGGGTGATTGGGGGGGAGTAAGAAATTACATCAAACCTATTTCTGCATATGCAAATAATAATGTCCCATGTACCCTTGTAAGAGCCTAGGAAGAACTGAATATGTGTTGCAACATTCTGGCAAGTCTAATACTATACAGATGAAAGAAAATACTGTCTACTGCATCCATTAGTATCTGTACCTTTGAGTCATTTCAATATTCAGGTTTATACCATGTATTGTAGCACTTAGGATCATTTCTGTTTAAATGATCTTCAAATTATGAATTTGAATTTTGTCTGTCTCATCATATTTGCTCTTGTATTATGTGTGTTAAGCATTTTTCTTGCTCAGCTTGTCTACGAGTTTCTAAGTGCAGTATAGTATATTTCCTTATAGTATGCTATAAACCCAGAGCCCAATGCCACACATTACCCTAATGATCACCAGTCTAAGCTAGATAAATTCTAGCTGGCAAGATCTAGGTAGGGTCACATTGGGATTTAAATCTAAATAAAATGTCTTGTAAACTTAGCCTTCTGGGAGGTTCTAGGAATAGAAAAATCTTGCACTTCAGGGAGTTTTTTGAAGTCTAAAATTAAGATTAGCTTACACTCTGTGTAAGCTATGGAAGCTATATATGAACGTATATTCTCCATTTAAATCTTGCCTCTTGGGAATATTCCTTAAATTTTTATAGCAATTTCCCCTAAGTTATGTCTACTGAAGTCAGAGGGAAGAATCAAGTATGTCTTTTAGACACTTAGGAATGAAACTATATCCTTGGTTGTCTCCATCAGAAAAGTCAATGCTATGTTGTTATAGACTGTATGATCACAACCTTCTTTTAGATTACTTATTTAATCTATGAGTAAATTTTTAGTTTTATCTACTTACTTAAGGCCCAAAGAACCTTTGCATCTATTAGGTTAATACCTAAAATGCCAGGTATATGGTTAAGGTTAGAATTAGTGAACAACAAAGAGGCTAAGACTAGAGTTAGAGTTCATGCTGCATTTAGGTTAAGAACTAGGGCTGTGGTTAGGTTTGTCAGTGTTGGGGGTCAGAGTTTAATTTAAGAGTTTTAATATTAGGTTTAAAGCTAGGATTAATGCCAGAGTTAGTGTTGGTTTTATGGCTAGGTTTAGGTTAAGGCTATGTCTACACTCCCTATTTCAAAGGATACTCTCACTAAAAGATATTCTGTAAATTTTCATCTAGTAGGGCAAAAGCCATGACTTACATTTTTGATTATTTTCTTGGAATTAGTATAAGCATTACTTGGGGGAAAAGATTCATTGCATAGTCTTCCTCAGATTAGCTGAGATTATCACTTTCCCATAGATGGCTAGGGTATTTTTAAAACTCTCACAGTGAAAGACAAGTAATGCTTTAGTGTAGGCATTAACAGTTAAAGGTCAATTGATGGATCATGTTCAGTTTGTCCTGCTCTTTCCTCTAACATCTCCAGCACCCAACATAGAAGCTGACACCATTAAAGTGCTGTGATCTGGAGTGTACCAACATTATATAACACTTTTAAAATAAGAAGTGTATTATCTTTGAAGCAGTCATTCACAAAGTTCCATGGAGAAAAAAGAAACCCAAGTTGTTAGATGTCATGCAATTATATATTTCCAGATCATACTTGTTTCTTAAACTGTAAATGACAATGTCCAGTAGCTGAAGGATATTCCTATATGATTCAGGTGGCCCCAAATAATGTACTCACAGTTCACATGGCACCTAAATAGCAATAATCCCCAACATGAGTCTATTGTCTCCACAGACATAACCTAACATACTTTTTCTCTTCTTTCATTCTCTTTGAAGACAACACCATCCACTAAGATTTTCAAGCCAGAACCCTGACTCAGTTTCTTCATGTCTTACTATTATGTCTTTTAATAAAAATTAGAAGTTCCTCAACTCC
>NW_022196905.1:207224823-207229277 GCF_008632895.1 Mastomys coucha
CCCCCCCCCCCGCGCAACACACACACCTCTTCTCTTGTGCTTCCAAGTAGGCCTTCAAAGTGTCTTGCCTAAACCACTTACAGAGACTCTTAGGATAACCATAAAGGTCTTGTCCTACCCTCCAGCTCTTCCATGTCTACTCTGTCCTCCCCACTGTCACCAAAACAAGATCGTTTTGTTACGATACCCACTAGTTGAAAGTCTTTCTCAATCTTCCTTCTAGAGCCTTCTATGATACTCATTCTTCCATTTCCCTATAATTTTCCATGTCTCTTAACTCCCAATAGACCTTAAATGTTAAGATTATACTTACCACACATTAGGTCCTTTATTTCCCTTGAATAGATGGTTACTTCTTGAAGTTGAGGCGAGTTCAGTCATCCATACACTACCATTTCACTGAACAGTGCTTGGAATACAACAAGTGATCACAAAGCTTTTAGATTCAAGAAAACCTCTTGTAGGACTCTGAAACTCTCAAAGATCCTCTTTGTATATTACTGTGTCCGGTCCCAAAATAAAACTTGTGCTGTGTAAGGTTTCTTTAAAAAGCACACCCTGCATCTCGGCAGGAAGCTACAGATTAATAAACAGCTGACAGAACAAACTAAATAGCACTCAGTGAATCACCCATGTTCCTTTACTTACTGTTCACCAGACTCAGGGAGACAGTGGATGAGTACAGAGTGCTTATTCCTCATTGGCAGATTTGCAAAGGATGTACAGAAGCCTGGGGTATCAGGACATCACTTACTTCCTACATCATGGTGCAACAGAACCACAAAAAGGGAAACATCCATAACAAAAGTGAATCTGGGAGGCTCCATGAACACAGAAATTATATTAGCACAAAATTTGTGGTTACAAAATGTCCACCTCAACCTGTGTTGCCTGGTGTGTAATATAGAGACTTGCATGTGGTGCAAACTAAGTTTTGAAATCACTTGTGAGAATAAATGATGGCTATGAAGAAGGTATACAGTCTTCTTCCTCTATTCCTTCTGAACTTCCTTCCCTCTTTTTCTCTCTTTCTTCCCTGCCCCTTTCTTTCAACAGGATCCCATGAAATTTCAGATTGTTCTAGATCTCCTAACATAACAGAAGAATCCCTTGAACTTCTGATCCTTTTCTTTCCACCTCTGGAGTGCTAGGATTACAGACAAGTATCATTACATCTAGTTTATGTAGTGTTGATCAAACCTAGGGTTTTATAGATTCTAGACAATGCCCTACTCACTGAGATACCTCCCACCCACCTCTAATATATAGTTTTCTATAGCCACTGGCTGTCTGAACTATGGTAGAATTTAGGCTAAGGAGGCTAAGGGGTGGGGGGTCTGGACTCACCACATGAAAACCAAAGAGCTCAGGCTACTTCCAAGGACTGGGCTCAGGTTATCTGTAGCAGATTCCAGCGCCTTGAAGTATTTCTCTCAAAAACCCCTTCAATCTGGAAGGTTGGAGCCACCAACAGTTTTCTCTTGGAGAGGTGATAAAGCATAGGGATACAGATTGGATGGAAGTTTAGGGAGAGATGATTTTCAAAGATACCAGAGCCAGGCAGTGGTGGCGCATGCCTTTAATCCTAGCACTTGGGAGGCAGAGGCAGGCGGATTTCTGAGTTTGAGGCCAGCCTGGTCTACAGAGTGAATTCCAGGACAGCCAGGGCTACACAGAGAAACCCTGTCTCGAAAAACAAATAAACAACCAAACAAATAAATAAATAAAATAAAACCATCAATGTGTTCAAAGAAAGGGTCAAACTTTGACTGTTTGTGATAGGTTTCTCTCATGTTTGCCCTCCCCATACTTCCTATTTGGGGTCAAAAATGAGAAAACAAAACAGCCCCGATGGGATGCTGCCCTTTGGATCTTACTACTCCCACCAACACAAAACTTCCCCATCCTGCCTTCCTGAGGCATGTGATGGGTTCTGACTCTCACTATAGCAAGCCCCAAAGGAAGAGCTTTTATTTTCTCTTGTGTGCATTATCATGGTAAGTTTTATCCCCAGATGCTTTTGAAGTATCCCAGATTCTACCTAACTATAATGGAAAAAGACTGAAGCCAGGCATGGTAGGAGAACCTGGGGACCAGAGTGGGAACTGTTGTGAGAGAGGACTTTCAAGTTAGTCCAGGGTCATTCAGTTCAGACACTGGCATCGGTGGAGAAGGGAAGGAAGCAAGGGGATGATAGAATGGTGATGAACATGCAGAACAAGAGAATATACGCTACATCTGTTTGTTCCTTCCTTTTTAGCCTTACTTTCATCTGGTGGCTCCATCATGCTGCTACAATGAGAGTAGTGGTGACCATGAGAGAAGCTGGTTTCTTGGTAAGGGGTTCTCATTTTGACAGTAGCAGGCCTGAAGCACTCCTGAAGACCTACCCAAGCCAGAGCTTCAGAGGGACTGGCAGGAAGGAACAAGGAAGGAAGGTACAAGGGCACATGGTAAGAACATATCTATACTTCCATGGTCCATGTGTGCATGCTGAAGAATTAGCCCTCATGTCTTTGATACAACTGCCTCATCTCACTGGTCCACCAGTTCTTTCTCCCATAAACCCGAGGATAGCTCCTGAGCTCAGTATGCCAGCTAGTTGCTGCCCTAGTTGGGGATGTCATCCCATTGAGATCATGGTACATGATGTAGCAGGCAGCATCAAGGACTGGAGCTCTGTGGCAAAAAGATGTGCATCCATGAGGAGGAAAGAACAGAGAGGAGCAGGGCTGGAGAAGGGGACTAATCCAGGCACCACACAGTGGATTGCCATATGGAGCAGATCCCTTGGCATAACTTGCTGCACATGGAAACGGTGATAATCCAAGGCCATCATCTGCTAATGGACAGAGCGTCTACACCTGATAGTGGTGATACTTTAGGTGTCAGTACCTTGCCATCTAGGTAGCAGAGGAAGGAGGGCCCTGGAAAATGCTTTACCTCTGAAGCAGCCTCATTGTGACTTTGCTTCTTCCTGGAACAGAATAAAAAGAGGATTTAAAAGAAACAGATTTTCAAAGGAAGAACAGAGACAAAACAAGCCATGATGAGTATGTATAATGGCAAAAGCTGCCAATTTAACAGCATCAAGGAAACCTACTGTTACGTTGTCAGTTAGCTAGTGGAATTGGCTTATACTAACCTCACTTGGTTTCTTTAATAGCAGGCTCTACAATAGTGATTTCAGGGAATAGGACCATAGATGAGCCACAGAATCCACTGAATTTTGTGTAGAACATGTTAAATTTTTTCATTATGGGTCTGAATCTTGGTGTAGCTATTCCAGAAAGCCTTGGGCTTACAGTTCCTCTTCCTCTGGTGCTTCTGTAAAGAAAGATCTGATAAGTGAGACATTTGGAAGCTTGTGACGCTTTTCTCAGATAAAATAAGAGCATCAGATATTTCAGTTGTCCAGCTTGTATTGATGAGCTTTTGTGGAACCATTCCTAGAAGTGAGTTTGTTCTCAACGCATTCTGGAATACCTTCCTCACAGGTAGTTTTGACCATTATTCTTATGACTCTGACATAATCTCTGAGGATGGTGAAGACACACCACAGCCGACTGACAAGAAAACATAATGTACCTGGTCTATGTAGCCCCATCAGCTTGACAGAGCTGAGACTCCTCTGAGAAGAAAGCATCTTTTGAGGAATTATCTAGATCAGACCACCTACCAGTAGGCATGTATTAGGGAGAATTACTTTATTAATTGATGCAGAGGAACCAACATACTATAGGCAATACCATACCTAGGCAGGTGCTCCTGGGCTGTGAAAGAGCACTGGCTAGTCATGAGCCTGAGAGTAAGCTGGAGAACAAACCAGCAAACAACAGCACCCCGATTCAATTTCTTCTGCCATTAAAAATATGTTAGTGGAGGTGGCGGAGATGGGTTGCCAGTTAGGAGTACTTGCTTGCTCTCCTAGAGAACCTAGCTTTGGTTCCTAGCACCAAGATGGTGGCCCACTGCCTGTAATTCCAGTTTCAGGGAATCCAACACCCTTGTCTCCCCAGTCTCTGCAGGTGTGTAGTGCTCACACAGATGAGAAGGCACACACATATACATAAAAATGCATTTTTGAACCGGGCGGTGGTGGCACATACCTTTAATTCCAGCACTTGGGAGGCAGAGGCAGGCAGATTTCTGAGTTCAAGGCCAGCCTGGTCTACAGAGTGAGTTCCAGGACAGCCAGGGCTATACAGAGAAACCCTGTCTCGAAAAAAAAATGCATTTTTGGCTGGACATAGTGTTTTACATCTGTAGTTCTAGCACTTGGGGAAGCAGGAGGATTGTAACAACTTGAGGCCAGTCTGCTCTATTTGTCAAGACCCACGCAGGACAAAGGTAAATAAAAACTATTCTCCCCCCTTTTTCTCCCTCCCTCTCCTTCTCCCTTTCCCTCTCCCTCTCTGTCTCTCCCTCCCTCCCTCCATCCTTCCCTCTCTCCC
>NW_022196905.1:207229477-207231532 GCF_008632895.1 Mastomys coucha
CCTCCCTCCCTCCCTCCCTCTCTCTCTCCCTTTCCCTCTCCCTCTCTCTTTTGCCCTGCTGTCTACAGATCCAGATGTAGAGCTCTCTCTCAGCTTCCTTCTCCAGAACCATGTCTACCTGCACGCTGCCATGCTTTCCATCACGTTAACTGGTTTAAGCCTCTGAAACTATAATCGAGCCCCAGTTAAATGCTTTTCTGTATCAGAGTTGCCATTGTCATAGTGTCTCTTCAAACCAATAAAATACTGCCTATAACACAGCCTTTTAAAATTACATACTTTTCTTTTTATTACTGAAATAAAATGACAAAACTAACTTAGAGGAGGAACATTTCTATTCACCTTACAATTCTATCGTACAAGTCCATCATCTAGGGAAGTCAAGGGCAAGAACTCCAGGCAAGAATCTGTAGGCAGGAGCTAAAGTAGAGACCACAGAGAAACACAGCTTGAAGGTCCAGACAGTACTTGGCTTTCATCATTTTTTCAGCCTGATTCAGTACACCATCAGGTTGGCACCACCTACGTTGGTCTAGGCCTCCTCCCACATCAATCACAAATCACAGGCTTTCCTGCAGCCAATGTGATGGTAGCATTTCTCAACTGAGGTGCCCTCTTCCCAAATGACCACAACTTGAGTCAAGTTGACAAAAAAATTAACCAGCACACAGATTTTACTCTAAACACTTGAAATTTTCCTGATGTACAAACCCAAAACCTAAATTAAACAAAAATTTTCATCTTACCTTTTTCTCAGTCTTGGATTTTGTTCTTAAAATGAACATATTATTTAGGTTATCTTTATGTCAGTCTTTAAAGGGGGTTCTTTACATGGGGAGAAAGTAGGCAGTTTTGTTTTATACTGAAGATACTGTGATAATTATTTATAACTAAATTATGGATAAGAGAAGGAGCATTCTAATGATAGCATTTCCTTTAGTATTTTTAAAGTAGAAGTCTACAAATAAGATTATTAATTCAATGCTACTATATTAATCCATGCTATTAATAAAAGCCAATTATCTATATTACACAAACTAATGATGTGTTCCAAAGGCCACATTCCTCTCTTTGAAGTATAAATTTATTGCTATATTCTGTAGCAAAATAATACTTGCTATTACCCCATAGGAAGAACAACAATATCAACCAACCAGACCCCCCAGAACTCCCAGGGACTAAGCCATCAACAAAGGAGTACACATGGCTCCAGCTACATATGTAGCAGAGGATGGCCTTGTTATGCATCAATGGAAGGAGAGGTCCTTGGTCCTATGAAGGCTTGATAGATGCCCCAGTGTGGGGGAATTGAGGGCAGGGAAGTGAGGGTGGGTAGGTGGGTGGAGGAACACCCTCCTAGAAGCAAGGGGAGGGAGGATGTGTTAGGGTGTTTCTGGGAGGGAGGGAAATGGGGAAAGGGGATAACATTTGAAATGTAAATAAAGAAAATATCCAATAAGAAATAATACTTGCTATTAAAAAATGCAAGCACAGAGAGTTTGTACTAAAAATATTGGCAGCCGTGGTTCAATGTTACAGCCTTTGAATGAATTTGTTCTTTAAGTGCAATTACTCTTTGTGATTCTTAAAAGGAAGAGAGAGGAAGTTCAATGCCAACAGCATCATCTCTATTTGACATCTGGCTCATGGTTTAGATACAGCTAGGTCTGCACAGTGAAGCAGAAGAAAACTAAGTTGTTGGTTCAAAAAGATTTCTAGGAAAATAGAAGGTGAAAATGGGCCTTTGTCTTGTATGGTGAATGTAATTATTGAAGTAAGTACAAAGGGTCAGGGCTTTGGTGGTGAACCAGAATTAAGGTTGGAAACCTAATTTTAAGGTCAACTTTGGCAAAGGTGCCTGAAGTAAGAAGCAGAATTCATTTCAATAATTGCCTGAACCATTTTTGTTATGTTTCCTGGGTGTCATCCATTTATGTCTCCAACTTGGACCTGGTATTTTACCTTCTGTTCCCCTTTACTTAAATCTACAGTACCTGACTAACAGAGATGTAGAGGCTCACAGCCATCCATCGAACTGAGTACAGGGTCCCCAGT
>NW_022196905.1:207231654-207258564 GCF_008632895.1 Mastomys coucha
TTTTTGTTTGTTTCTTTGTTTTTTAGAGGGGAAACTGGGAATGGAGAAATTTACATGTAAATAAAGAATATCTAAAAAAATAATAATAATAATAAAAGGAAAAAAAATCTCTCAAATAAAAAAAAAATCTCTGCAACTCCTTCTGTGGGTATTTGGTTCCCCCTTTTAAGAAGGAATGAAATGTTCATCTTTTGGTCTTCCTTCTTCTTGAGTTCCTTGTGGAATGTGGGTTGTTCTTCCTGTATTCCAAACTTCTGGGCTAATAACCACTTATCAGAGTGCATACCATGTTTGTTCAAAGAAGAATGAAAACACTTTCTTTGGAAATTTGAATACCTCCAGATATAGTACTAGATTAAAAAAATTATTTTCTATTTTTCATGTTGATTACCTATCTTAGTCAGTAATTTAAAAATATTCAATGTTGTATTAGAGCCTAAATATTAGCATTTTGAGTTGTTAACTCTCAGATACCATGTAAAGGGATACATTTTATTGTATGGAGATGTGAAATGACTTCTAAGTTTACTAATTTTTCACAGATTATTTTGATGAAATAATTCACAGAAAAATCAGTAAGCTTTGAATAACAGGTATGCTATTGGGAGGAAGAAAATTGACTGTGCCAATAATAATATATTTTATACTTCCTCCTTCTGTTCCTCTAGAACAGTGATTCTCACCATTTTGGTGTCACATATCAGATATTTACATTATGATTCATAACAGTAGCAAAATATAGTTATAAAGTAGTGATGAAATATGTTATAGTTGGGGGGGTCACCACAAATGACGAATCATATTAATGGGTTGCAACATTAGGACGCTGAGAACCACTTCTCCAGAGGTGGCCAACAGGGCATCTCAAGTTCCTGTTTCACAGATTGTCCTTCTTTCTCTGGAGAGTTGGGGGTCTGCAGTGAGAATTCTGTAGAGCTGAGACATTGGCCTATTGAACCTGTGGCCCTCCAGCTCATTGGTCTGTGCCCTTCCCTCACATTTTAGCAGCAAGGTTCCAGCCCCTAGGTCTGGCATTAACTCACAGGGCAGAGCAGCCATGCTGAAGGAAGATCAGTTCCCATCCATGGGACAGAAAACTCCTGGTCACAAGGATTGAGGGTCTTTCTTCTTCTCCCAAAGGAGGGTTCAGTTCACATATTCATGGCAGCAAACTTACAGTCTGACAGCACTACACATCGGTGGGAATGTGAAGCACAAATCTTTCCTACCTTACTGCTTCAAATAACGATAGTGGACAAATGAACGTTTTGACAGTTTCTTACAAATAGAGATTTACTTTTCAATAGAGATTTACTTTATAACCCTAAAATTTCACTCTTAAGAAATTTATTTGAGAGAAACAAAGTTACATCTACACGAAAAGTTGTATAAGACTGTAAGATGTCTGTATTCATGGTTTACCAAACAGGTGAACCATGCAGGTGACCTTCCAAAGACAAACTGGATGGATGGATTATTTAGAATCTAGTGACAAAAACTCAGTAAGTTACTTATCCATGCAGGAATGTAGGTCAATGATAAAAGCATTAGTATAAAGAAAAAATAAGCCAGATATGAAAGAATATCTGCTTATATTATTTTATTTCATGATCAGATTTTCAAATAATATGCACTAAGAAAAAAACTGGAACAGCACCTTCCCATAATAATGAAGATCAATTGGAAGGGGAGCTGAGATAACTTTCTTGGGTGATAGAAAGACATTAACTGTAGATTTTGGGTGAGTAAATAGAGTCAATACTTATCCAACAGTACATTTAAAATATGTGCATATCTCTGTCAGTTTTGTCACTATCATAATGGAATGATGGCATAAATTCACAAGTGAGCTGAAAATTTTCACTCTAGTTTTGAGAGTTATTTTTAGAAGATACTGTGACAATTTGAAAATGGTACCCATAGGCTAATATATTTGAATGTTCAGTACCCAGTTGGTGGAACTGTTTGGGAAGGGTTAGGAGGTGTGGCCTCATTGAAGGAGATGTGTTACTAGGAGTGGGCTTTAAAGTTTCAAAAGTCAATACCATTCCCAATTCTCTCTTCCCTCTCTCTCTTCTCTCTCTCTCTCTCTCTCTCTCTCTCTCTCTCTCTCTCTCTCTGCCTTTCACTTTAGGATTGATTGTAAACACTCAACTATTGTTCAAGCACTATGCATGCCTGCCTGCCTGTTTCCATGTTCTCTTCCATGATGGGCATGGACTCTAACCATATGGGCCTGTGAACTCACAAATTCAATACTTTCTTTTATAAGTTAACTTAGTCATGATGTTTTGGCAGTTCAATAGAGTAGTAACTAAGACAAATGGGAAATATTTACTTTAAGTCAGTTGAATCTCCAAGTAAAACCAGCTGGGTATTTTATCATTTTGTGTGTATATGCATGTATATGTGTGTATTGCCATGTAACAAATGACTCCAAGACCTAGTGAACTAAAACAACACATATTTATAATAACCTCATCTTTCAGGTGTTTCAGAGTTGACATCTAACAAGATGTTATCAAAGTATTAGATGGGGCTTGATTGAAAGATACCTATGGTCAGGCGCACTTGGCTTACAAATCCTCTTCCATTCCAAACCACAAGTCTTGGATTCTCAGTGTCTATTGGCCAGCAATGTCTGATCCTTGCTTCTGGGCCTCTTCCATAGAAACACAATACTTCTGCCAGAAATTGGGTTATAAACAGATGAATGCATGACACCAAGATAGAAGTCATGGTCGCCGTCTAGTCTAATCTCATAAGTGGCATTTTATCACTTTGCTATGCTTTATTTGAAAGAAGACAGTTAAAGGATCCAACATACACCCAAGGGAAGAGTTTATACAAGGGCATGAACACCAGAGACAGAGAAAAGTGTGTGTGTGTGTGTGTGTGTGTGTGTGTGTGTGTGTGCAAACCTGTATATTACTTGTAGGCTTTCAAGTTAATTAAAATAGTGATTAATAACCTGAAAATTTACAATTTCATACCAGTAATTTTCTCTTTTCATTATATATTTGTATATTTACACCATTTCTCTATTCTAGCTCTCTCTCTCTCTCTCTCTCTCTCTCTCTCTCTCTCTCTCTCTCTCCTAACATTTACCTGAACTGATTTGTTATGTTGTTAACCTTCCATGGCAGTTTCTTCTCTTCTTTCTCATTAATTCTGTTTTGTTTTCTTTCATGAACTTTCTTTATGTTTCTTCAGTTGCTATTTTTACAGTCTTGAGGTAATGAGTTGAAGGATAAAAATCACATGCACACAGACAGACAGACAGACATTTATACATATGTATGGAGAGAAAGAGTCTTGTATTCTTATTTGGCATTATTTATGATTCCAAAGTTGGGTAGCCATTTATCTTAAAAGGGGGATGTCTCTCCTTTCCCCTACCTCAAGCCCACATGTGCATGTCATATTTATATATAAAGAAAAGGAAGTGAGGAACAAATAATCTGAATGGATATCGCACACACCTGTCACTAAACTTGCTGACTACTGAGACTCTGCCTGTCACTATTCAGGTCCACTACAGTTCATTGCCATCTTCAGTTAGCCATGGTTTGTCTCTACAGACAAATTTTTAGACAAATCTAACATCTTCTAATTTATAATAGTTTAAATTTTCCTGTTAGACACATTTAAGACTATTATATTTCAGCTGTTCCCCATGGCTTGACAGGAAATGTTTTCATTATTTTCCATTGAACACATTGATTTATTCTAGTTCCTCTTAAAACCAAGGTTACTTTAGAAAAGTTAAAATTGCCAAACAAAGAGAAAGCTCAGAAGCTGTCCTTCTAGTCACGACATCCTGCCAAATGTCACCTTTGCAGCTCATCCTTTCTTATCACAGATGAAAAGTCCTCTGCTTTTTTGAAAGCTAAGCTCTTCATGGGAAAGGATTTTGTGATGAACAATATAGTTACTCCACTTAGGATGATGATGTACTCCCAAGATCCATTGACTAAAAAAAAAAAAAATCCAGTAACAGGCATGATAAACCTTTCAAGTTGTTGATCAGAGGAGCTCAAGAGACTCCCAAAACAGTACTGGCAATGGCTGTTTTCCCTAGTGTCCTTCCAGAAATGAAAGCAAGTCTCCATTGCTGAGGATACAATGAGCTTTTAACATAGGACTCTGAGGAATGGAGCAGGACACGACTCAAAAGCTTCCTCCCTGATGACCAGCTTCTATAATAATAGAAGGTTCTACACAAGGTGTCAGGGGAGGAAAGCATATGTGATGCCTATGGATCAGAACAATGATCAATAGAGCAAGATATCGCTGAAGGTGCAGTTGTAGTCCTTATATCTTGCTGGTAAACACACAGCTGTCTACTTGAACGTAAGAAGAGAAAACATGCCTATTACTGTAAAACTAGCCAACCATCATGGCTACTGAGGTCCAAGATCTCAGAGGGGAAATTACTAGTGGCGTTTTCCACATCTAGTGTAATTCCTAACTGCATTCTAAATATTCATTCTTATACCCAAAGATTGAGTGTATACACAGAGAGCATAGCTCTCCCCTCATCTAAGAAGCTTCTTTTCAGGCTAGCCTGGTCTACAGAGTGAGTGAGTTCCAGGACAGTCAGGGATATACAGAGAAACCCTGTCTCAAAAAAACAAAAAAACAAAAAAACAAAAAAAACAAAACAAAAAAAAAAAAACAAAAAAAAAAAAAAAAAAAAAAAAAAAAAAAAAAAAAAAAAAGAAAGAAAGAAGGAAAAAAAGAGAAAAAGAAAAAGAAAAAAGAAGCTTCTTTTCACAGTAGAGATCATTGCCAAAATCTGCCATTAGTTACAATGCAGAGAATAGTTTTCTCTGGGGTACCATGCCCCAGGTAA
This sequence comes from Mastomys coucha, assembly GCF_008632895.1. Lineage (NCBI taxonomy): Eukaryota > Metazoa > Chordata > Mammalia > Rodentia > Muridae > Mastomys > Mastomys coucha. Next base: position 207,236,510 of record NW_022196905.1, read on the forward strand.
CACGTCTATGGCACAGCTCTTACACTTGAATTTCTTGGGTGGGACATCACAGAAAAAAGGGTAGAAAGAGTGAGAGTACCAGATAGTCCTCCTCAAGATGGTGCCTTCTAGATATGAGAGGGAAGCTGCACTCAGAACATCTCAGCAATACAGCTACCTAAAGAAGACCTGGACAACAACAATGCCAACTGACATCCCCACATAGATGGGGGAAATCAAAGCAGGCTCCACCCTGAGATGTAAAGCTACATGCAATTAAAAACTTCCAAGGAAGGGAAAACCAATCTTCTCTAGAGGTAAGGCTCCTAAATGATTATCCAATCTAAGTGGTCACCCCTAAAAGAGTATAACAGACAAGCAGCAATAATTGGACTCAGCAGGTAATTAATCTAAAAGGGGAGAAAAGAGAGGATTCGTTATGGGTCTGATATCTTTTCGTGCTATGAATATTCATGTGTATGAATAGGTTCTAACAACCCAGACAGGCAACCTGGACCTATCCATTCACCCAAATCATCTGCAAGCACATATTAAATATGCATATTTGCGGGCTAGGGAGATGGCTCAGCTGGTAAAACGCCTCCTGTACAAGCATAAGAACCTGAGTTTGAATCCTCACATAAAGAGTGGGCCATAGGGTGAACACTTGCAATCCCAGTGCTGGAAAGGAGGAGGAGTCAGAAGACTCCATGGAGCTTGCTGGCCAGACATTCTAGCCAATCAGTGAGCTCCAGGGTCAGTGAGAGACTACCTGAACAATAAGGTGGGGAGGAATTGAAAAATAAACCAGTATCAACCTCTGGTCTCCATATGCATGTATGTGTACCTGAGTGTATACACACTCACACATACATGTCCACACATGTATACATGCTCACACACACACAAATGCAGGTTCATATGAAAACAATAGTCCATTGGTTTTATGAAAAGAGCCACTGAGAGTTCAGATGGGCATAAGTTAAGCTTTAATACCATGAAATGTGGTTTCTGGTCCTGCACAAGGGTTCATATTAGGCCACTCTAGACTATCATATACAGATCATAAGATATTTTCTCTCTCTGAAAAGATATGGAAGTGTCAGGTAGAACAGAGAACAGAAGGGTATCCCAGGAGCTAGCACTGCTAACAGCATTCACTAAGGATGGGCTCCTGTACTTTCATACATGTCAGCTAGATGGTACCTTGAGAATGTTTGTGCAGGCTGTTCAGAGAGTCCATGTCTTTCCAGGAACTTTTTATTCTGGTCTTTTTTTTTTTTAATATAAATAAACTCAATCATTAATGTTCATGTATTATTATCCTTTTACCATGAACAGATTTCATTAATTATTCCTTTGGAGTATCTCTGATACCTAAATCATTACACAATCAGTGACCTGAATGAAAAAATATCCCAAGACACATTTGCTACTTCTTACAAAATGAAAGGGGGAGGGGTCGGTGTCCTAAGACAGACCAACCTTAGGGAGAGAACCAAGTCAACCGTGCTATGTCATCACTGTGTTAGAACTGATAGCGAGGAAGGCAAGGATCTCAATGGTGGTGATGTCTCTCCATGCAGCATAGTCACACTGCTTTGTAGGGATAGCTCTGATGCTAAGGTCCTTTTCCCCAACTGGTTCTTGATCCATCAGTAAACGTGATAGCACCCAATGAGCTGGGCAATATAGATAGGACTTCTGGGTCCCCACAGGCAGGCTAGCCGATGCAGGAGAAAGAGAAGGATTTCATCATGCTTTGGAAGGAAAAAAGATGACCAGCCATGTGAGATCTCAGGCGGAGTGGGCATAGGCCATTTCCCCAGGCAGGAGATTAGAAACATAACTAAAGCTGAGGGCAGTTTTTTTGGGTTGATTATCAAGGAACACCTAAAAGTTGGGGGCAGATTAAGGGTGCTGTGCTAAGAGTATTGGGAAGAGCATGCTAGCATAAGCAGGTTGAAAATTAGGTTAATATGTGTATATATTTCATCCACAGATCCGAGGGAATCTGACCGGGGTTGGTAGCACTGTCTACCAGAGCTTAAAGCAGGGTAGCAAAGACTACATGCCACACTGCTTCAGTAGGGAGGAGATGTATGGATGTAGGGGACATGGACATCTAATCAGAGCTGAAATATGGCCTCTGCAGCTGAACCCATTGTACAGATGAGCATAGTGCTTCAGGAATGTGACAGCTCATATCAATAGGACATACTCCTTCCATCAAATCACACAAGCCAGAAGACAACAAACAAGTAGGAGAACCTGGTGGCAAGGTCTCAGGTAGTATCAACAGTCAATAGAATTCCCCATGGAGACTAAGAAGCAGACTGTCAGATCCTCCCCAGATTACCCACTCAGAATATTCCAGAATGAAGTTGTCTTAGTTGGGGTTTTATTGCTGTGAAGAGACACTATAGGAATAATCTCTTGTGTACTGTGTGGAATCATTACCTGTCAGTAAAAATCTGATGGCCAATAAGCTGAGGCAGGATTAGAAAATGGGGCAACCAGCAGAGAGAAAGGAGGGAACTTTGGGAGATAGGCATGGGAAAAGATTCCCCACCCAAACTCGGAGGAAGTGAGACGTATAAAACTGAGGAGAGGTATGTGATAGACATAGAATAGTATAAACAGGCTAATAGAAGGTATGAACTGGTCTGGGAACAAGCCTAGTTTATGGCCTAGGCATGTATTAAAAACAAAAAATCGTTATTTGGGAACTGAGGTACAGGTGAAAAAGTCTGCAAGATCGGAGCTGAAGAGATGGCTCAGTGGTTAGGAGCATTGACTGCTCTTCCAAAGGTCCTGAGTTCAAATCCCAGCAACCACATGGTGGCTCACAACCATCTGTACAGCTACAGTGTACACATATACATAAAATAAATAAATAAATCAAATTAGCTTTAAAAAAAAGTCTGCAAGATCATGGCAATTCTTATAAAGGAAAACATTAAATTGAGCCTAGCTTACAGTTTCAGAGGGTTAGTCCATTATTGTCAAGGCAGGACACATGGGAGAGTGCAGGCGGCCATAGTGCTGGAGAAGGAGCTGAGAGCTCTACATCTGTATCCACAGGGAACAGCAAGAAACTGTCGTACTGGCCAGACTTGAGCGTATGAGAACTCAAAACTCGCTCCCACATTGACACAAACCCTTCATAAAGCTCACACTTACTCCAACAAGGCCACATCTCCTAATAGTGCCGCTCCCTATGGGCCAAGCATTCAAACAAAGGAGTCTATGGGGACCAAGCCTGTTCGAACCACTATAGGAATCAAGAGATTTTTCTACTACAAGCGCTTAGGCAGATTCTGAACAATGCTTTGTGCTACTGACTATGGGCCACTGCGCTATCCTAAATTCTATTTGTATCTAAATTGCATGGCTTACTCCCCACCCCCAGATTAGCACCTTCTTTATTAACATCACCTATCTAAAAGAGATATCAGGCTTCACCAAGAGTGGGATTCTTGCAAACACTTAGCTAACCCAATCGTTATTTCACCAGTAGTCTCAATCAATATCCTGAATGGCTTGATTATCAGTTGATAATCTTGTTGTAGAAAGGCTCGCAGAACCACGGTTGGGTTCTTGGATAAAGTTAGCTTTGTCCCTGAAAGGAGACAGAAAGTTCCTTTCTGATACTTCAGAACAGCAAGGACGTGGTCTTAAAACCAGTGGCTACAGAAGCCTACAGCGCCGCCTGCTGGAAGAACATTTTATTTCATTATCTTTAGCAAATTGTGAAATACAATAAACTCACCTCCTCCTCCCAAAACGGAACGTTTTCATCCTCTTGATTTGTGCTAACATCTTGTAGATAAGTAGAGGCCATTCTCTAAGGCATATTATGCCAAAGAGGAACAGGGAATACAGAAATGGAAATAAGGAAATAGAAATAAAGGAAAAAGCTGCTCGGTAGTCACACCAGTCTCCAGCATATGCTCTCTTAAACCAGAAGACGTCCAGGCAGCTAGACAGAACACCATGAAATATCGACATCAGCATTACACATAAAAACATATGCATATGAAATAAAAACAGCAAAGACAAAATATAAGAGCCCATGGGCTTGGTCCACAAGGAATAAACACTGTATTATATACCACCAACTGGCTGTAAGCCAATCAAAACAGATCTCAACTTCATAATTTTTAATAACTACCAGGACATCATCCATCCCAATGAACAACTTCAAAAAAAAAAAAAAAGCGAAATGGAAAGACTCTGGCGGGTTTTGAGGGAGGTGAAGACACGGTTTCAAGGGCAGAATCGATTAGGAAGAACGTAGCTGCCGGGCGGTGGTGGCGCACGCCTTTAATCCCAGCACTTTGGAGGCAGAGGCAGGCGGATTTCTGAGTTCAAGGCCAGCCTGGTTTAGAGTGAGTTCCAGGACAGCCAGGGCTAAACAGAGAAACCCTGTCTCAGAAAAACAAACAAAAACCAAAAACAAAAGCAAAAACAAAAACAACAAAAAAGGAAGACCGTAGCTGCTTTCCACCTGGGAAAACTAATCGTGGAACAGGCAGAAGCTTCACATAAAACATAAATAGTAGAGATCTTTTGCTCTTTAGTGTTCAAATTTCAGGTTCTGTGAATGCAGACAAATGCTAATCTTAGGCCTCAGGCCACGAGACACCATCCTCGACACTACCACAGCAGTGAGGCTTCTACATTGATGAGCCTGGGTGTAGGTGTGGGAAGGTGTGCCCCGAACCACTGAGCCATCTTTCCAGTCTATCACTCTCTATCACTTTTAAAAGAAAACAAAAAAATAAAAAATAAAAAGAACAAAGCAAAACAGAAAAAGAAAAAACAAACAAAACAAGGAACAAGAACAAGTAAACAAACAAACACACAAAACCTCAAAAGTCCTTACTAGGATAATTATGGAATTGAACAACTATCTTTTTATAGTTATATACTCTATGCTATCTCCATTTCAAAGTATTTAATTAATTAATTTAATTTATAGACATTCTCACTATAAACTCCATGCTGGGCTAGAACTCATTATGTAACATAGACTAGGATGGAATCATTCCTGTCACAGCCTCTTTATTGCTAGGATGGCAGGGTTGTGCCATCATGCCCAGTCCAAATCCATTGCTTAAGTCCAAATATAAATGTTTATTGCTACTGCTAATGGGACCAGTAAAACGCTGTGCCTCTAGAATATGAAAAACCACACTTAACCCATCACTACACTCTTGTTCCCTGAGCAGAGGCAAAGAGCTTTGTGCCATTGTGGTTAAGAGGCTGCAATGTCAGTTGAAACTCAAATGCTAGTTAACTTTGAATTTTAAGTAAATAATATTTTTGTTTAAATATGTTTCAGATAAGTGTGAGGCATTTATACTGAAAAGTAATCACTGTCTACTTGGTAATTTATGTTTAAGTGGACACTCATTTTACATTCTCCCCCCTCCTCCAGCCATAGTTGCTTCTTCCTCTTCTTCTTCTTCTTCTCCTCCTTCTCCTCTTCCTCTTTTTCCTTCTTCTTCAAGACAGTGTTTTTCTGTGTAGCTTTGGCTGTTCTGGAACTTACTCTGTAGACCAGCCTGGCACAGAACTCAGAGATCCACCTGCCTCTGCCTCTTGAGTACTTGGATTAAAGGTGTGCACCACCACCACATAGCTCTCCCTTTATATTTTCATTTAGTAAACTTGGCAATGGTAATTAGGAGGTGTCAGATTTACCTTTCATTCAGAATTCAAGATTTATTAAAGAAAATCTTTAATATTTAAGTTATGTGTTATATTAAAAACAAATATAAACAACTGAAATTAAAATATTAAACTCATATGAAAATAAACACTTTGTATTTAATGAATTAAATAAAAATATTTAAGAAAGACAGCACCCAGAGCTGATACTGTGCCACAGCTCTCCATACTCAAATACCACCACTGGTAGAGAGTGGGTTTCCCAGGAGTGTGGACACATCTGTGAGCACAGGTAAGACCTCTAGCTCTAGTCAAATTCCTCACCCAAGAGGGACCCGCCCAGAGCTATCAGGACACAGGAACCAAGGAACAGCCAGGGACAGGATTCTTTTGGTTTCTGTCTGCACCCCAGAGCTGACCCTGTGCCACAGCTCTCCCTGTGAGAACTGGTCTCCCAGGAGTACTGACACACAGGCTTGCAGGAGGGACAAGCCACAGTCAGAGACAGCATGATCAGCTAACACCAAGATAACCAGATGGTAAGAGGCAAGTGCAAGAACATAAGCGACAGAAAACAAGGCTACTTGGCATCATCAGAAGCCAGTTCTCACCCACAGCAAGTCCTGGATACCTGAACACACCAGAAAAACAAGACTCAGATCTAAAATCACATCTCATGATGATGATAGAGGACTTTAAGAAGGACATAAATAACTCCCTTAAAGAAACACAGGAGAATACAGCTAAAAGCCCTTAAAGAGGAAACACAAAAATCCCTTAAACAATGACAGGAAAACACAACCAAACAGATGAAGGAAATGAACAAAACCATCCAGGATCTAAAAATGGAAATAGAAACAGTAAAGAAATCACAAAGGGAGACAACCCTGGAGATAGAAAACCTAGGAAAGAGATCAGGACCCATAGATGCAAGCATCACCAATAGAATAAAAGAGATAGAAGAAAGAATCTCAGGTGCAGAAGATACCATAGAAAACATTGACACAACAGTCAAAGAAAATTCAAAATGCAAAAAACAAAATGCAAAATGCAAAAGCCCAAAACATCCAGGAAATCCAGGACACAATGAGAAGACCAAACCTAAGGATAATAGGTATAGAAGAGAGTGAAGATTCCCAAGGTAATGGGCCAGTAAATATCTTCAACAAAATTATAAAAGAAAACTTCCCTAACCTAAAGAAAGAGATGCCCATAAACATACAAGAGTCCTACAGAACTCCAAATCGATTGGACCAGAAAAGAAATTTTTCCTGTCACATAATAGTCAAAATACCAAATGCACAAAACAATAGGATGTCCTTACAGAGGACTGGGGTTCAGTTCCCACAACAGGTGAATAACAACTGCTGTAACTCTACTTTAGAAAATCTGACTCCCTCTAGTCTCCTTAGACACTGTCTGCAAATGATGCACATAAACCTGTGTGAGGACTGGTATATAAACATATTTTTTAATGAATAAGTCTTTAATTGGTTTAAATAAAATTAAAATAAAAAATTAACAAAAAAAAAGCAGTAAGGGAAAAAGGTCAAGTAACATATAAAGGCAGACCTATCAAAATGACACCAGACTTCTCATCAGAGAATATGAAAGTCAGAAAATCCTGGGAAGATGTCATACAGACCCTAAGAGAACACAAATGCCAGCCCAGGCTATTATACCCAGCAAAATCCTCAATTACCATAGATGGAGAAACCAAGATATTCCATGACAAAACAAACTTACACAATATCTTTCCACAAATCCAGCACTACAAGGGATAATAGATGGAAAATGTCAACACAAGGAGAGAAACTACACCCTATAAAAAGCAAGAAAATAATCTTTTTTTTTCAACAAACCCAAAAAGAGATAGCCACACAAACATAAAAATAATATCTAAAATAGCAGGAAACAACAATCACTATTCCTTAATATCTGTTAACATCAATGGACTCAATTCCCCAGTAAAAAGACATTGAATAACAGACTGGATATGGAAACAGGACCCAGCATTTTGCTATATGTAAGAAACACACCTCGGTGTCAAAGAAAGACACTACCTCAGAGTAAATGGCTGGAAAACAATTTTTCCAAGCAAATCATCCCAAGAAACAAACTGAAGGAGCCATTCTAATATCAAATAAATCAACTTTCAACCAAAACTTTCCAAAAAGTGTAAGAAAGGACACTTCATACTCATCAAAGGAAACATCTACCAAGAAGAACTCTCAATTCTGAACATCTATGCTCCAAATGCAATGGCACCCACATTCATAAGAGAAACTTTACTAAATTTCAAAGCACACATTGCACCTTACACAATAAAAGTGCGAGACTTCAACACCCCACTTTTATCAATGGACAGATCATGGAAACACGAACTAAACAGAGACATATTGAAATCAACAGAAGTTATGGACCAAATGGATTTAACAGATATCTATAGAACATTTCATCCTAAAACAAGAGAAGATATTTTCTTTTTCTTTCTTTCTTTCTTTTTTTTTTTAAGGATCAAATGCACTTTATTAGCAGACAACATAATAGTGCTTTAGCTGGTTTTACTGTAAATTCATTACCAAATTTCTCAGAATAATTGGGTTCTGTAATGTCTCTGCTCACATTCTACCTTCATATTGTTCTATTTTTGTTGCCATAGGTGATAGCTTATCAAGAGATATTTTCATGTATTATGAGGAACTTATGATGAAGGAAGTGTGTAGGCACTGTGGGCAATTTCCTCTCAGATTGATAACGAATATCAAACTTCCATCATCATGGTCATGTGTTGGAATAGTCGAAGTTCTTGAAATTGCAAGAAAACATATTTTCTTCACAGCACCTCATGGCACCTTCTCCAAAATTGACCATATAATCAATCACAAAACAAACCTCAACAGATACAAGAAGATTGAAATAATCCCATGCATTCTATCAGATCACTACAGACTAAGGCTGGTCTTCAATAACAACAAAACCAACATAAAGCCCACATACACATGGAAGCTGAACAATGTCCTACTCAATAATATCTTGGTCAAAGAAGAAATAAAGAAATTAAAGACTTTTTAGAATTTAATGAAAATGGAAACACAACGTACCCAAACTTATGGGACATAATGAAAGTGCTAAGAGGAAAACTCAGCTCTGAGTGCCTCCCAAAAGAAACTGGAGACAGCTTATACTAACAGCTTGACTGCACACCTGAAAGCTCTAGAACAAAAAGAAGCAGATAGACCCAAGCAGAGTAGATGTCAGGAATTAATCAAACTCAGGGTTGAAATCAACCAAGTAGAAGCAAAAAGAACTATACAAAAAAAAAAAAAATCAACCAAACCAGGTTCTTTGAGAAAATCAACAAGATAAACCCTTAGCCAGACTAACCAGAGGGCACAGAGACAGTATCCAAATTAACAAAATCAGAAATGAAAAGGGAAATATAACAGAAATGGAGAAAATTCAAGACATCAATAGGTCCTACTACAAAAGCCTATATTCAACAAAATTGGAAAATCTGGATGAAATGGAAAATTTTCTAGACAGATACCAAATACTAAAGTTAAATCAGGATCAGATAAATCATCTAAACAGTCCCATAACCCCTAAAGAAATAGAAGCAGTCATTAAAAGTCTCCCAACCAAAAAAATAAAAAATAAGTAAAAAAATAAAAGCCCAGGACCAGATTAGTTTAGTACAAAATTCTATCAGACCTTCAAAGATGATCTAATACCAATACTCTTCAAACTATTCCACAAAATAGAAACAGAAGGAACAGTACCCAATTCATTCTATGAAGCCACAGTTAAACTGCATATTCTCCCTTGGAGATGGAATAGTTTCTGTCTAATCAGGAACCTGTCACAATTTCCTTTCATAGAAGACTTCATAAGAGATTTTTTTCTACTTCTATCAGGTTTAATGTTCCAAATAGATTTTAAAAACTGTTTGAGTGCATATTACTTTTAACTTGTATCATGTATATTTAAGAGGCATTTAACTATTATAAATTATTTTAATGACTTAAACAATGTCAATACTGAGTTGTATATTTTACATAAATTTTACTAGTTTAATAAAAAATTCAAAAATAAATATTTAAGAAAAATATTCCTAAATTGAAATCTTCATGTACATTTTAAAGATTCAGCAGTTACTATAGTATTTATTTGGAATTCAGAAAATAAAAAGAAAAACTTTGGGGGAAAAAATATTTTGTTACCTATATTACCTAAGACCAACTAAACACTCTGATAACCCAAACCAGCAATACATTTAAAGTCATTTATAACTGGTTAATTCTTTACCAATGATGCACTTTTTTAGTGTCTGAGAATGGAGGTGGGTGCTCTTTCCCTCTGGACACCAGTTCCCACGATGGTTTAGATTCTGGTTCTGCTGCAGTGTAACTTTATTGCTCTTCCCAGGACTTGGGTTTGATTCTCAGCACCCATATGGCAAATCACAACCCTATGTAACATTCGTTCCTGGGGCTCCAACCCCTCCTCCTCTGGTCTCTGTGGGCATGCACATGGTACACAGTGATACATACAGGCAAAACATGCATAAAATAAAATACTCAAATAAATAAAAGATGTCCCACAGTCTTCTCCATGAGCTATGGGGCTAGGCATCTACAGTAGTATTCCAGGGTGCATCTGCTTCCAGGGTGCTGGGTGCCAACTGTTTGGGAGGAAGAGAGTTGGGATTGGGTGCAGCTAAGTGGGAGGCAAGGCATGCATTAAAAGCATCATGAGCTCCTTCCTCATTTGGCTCTGGGGTACCACAGTGTCATCCTCTAAACCTTCTGCAGCTTGCCCTTGGGAGCAGAAAGAGTACCAGAGATCCATGCCTGTGCAGTTATCACTCTCTCAGGCACTCAGCAATACCCTCACCTAGAATGATCCTCAAGTGAAGTGGAGTGGTGCACACCTGGAGCTCCTGCTACTTGGGATGCTAAGGCAGGAGGATTAAGTATTTGAGGACAGCTTGAACTACAAATGAGATTATATATATTTAAAGCTTCACTATTGGACTAGGAGTCTACCATATGATCCATCTACTTTCAGGATGGTATGAGCCAATCAGCACACAGTTAACTGGCCTCTACCATAGAGCATTAGTCTAGCTTCATGCACCTGTTAACATTCTCCCACTCTATTGGCCCTGTGAAGTGCTAAGATGCTCTGTGGGTGGACTGTAAGGTGTTCACAGGTTGGGGGAAGACAGGAGGAAAGATAAAAGAGAACAGAGAAATGTGTCCTTGCTGCCTGTATTTGATGTATTACATGTGTGTATATATGTGTGTCTGACACATAATTCAAAATAGATGCAGCAATAATGAAAGGAGCAATGATCTATCTCTTAACTGCAACTCTAAGTATCTTTCTTGCTGAAGGCACATACCCTTAATCCCAGCGGGCAGAGTCAGACAGATCTTCTGAGATCAAGACCAGCCTGGTCCACAGAGCAAGTTCTAGTACAGCAAGGGCTACATAGAGAAGCCCTGTCTCCAAAAACCAACACACACAAACACACACATCCCCATTGTTATTTTGTAGATTTATTACAATCTGAGAGCTTGCAGGCAGCATGCTTTGTTAATCAGTATGACTTCCCTGGAAAGCAAGTTGGTGAAATGCACAAAGAATCATAAAAATATTATGCCATTTGACCTAAAATTCTAGCGCTAGGAATTTATTCCCAAGAAATAATGGAAAATATAAGAAAACCTCTGTGCTCATAGATGCTCACTGCAGTGCACTCTAAACTGAAAAACTGGATGGAAGCAATTTAAATGCTAACTAATGGAGAATGGTTATGGGAAATAATAGAAGAAATATTATGCAGACATTAAAATTACAGAATAGGAAATAATGTAAGGTAGTAAAGTACAATAGCTCTATTGTTACAACTATTAAAATGCTTAGAAGCAAATGTTTAAAATATTCTGCCTTATGAACTAGGATATTGGGTGACATTTTTCCCTTTCTTAATAGTCTGCAATTTTCAGGTTATAAAACAAAAAAAGACAAGGGGCCATAATTGAATTGGAAAAATCTACTTTGCTTTTTTATCACAGTGAAATATAAGACATTTAGCTTGTTGGATTTCACTGCTGGACCAGTAGCTCTTTTTCTTAAGAACAGACATTGAGGAAAGAAAGATTCAAGATTTCTTTTTAACAATCAAACTGATTACATGACTATAAGTATTGCCTCTCAAAGCAGCCACTGTGTGGAGCAGGACAGGTCACACAAGCCACTGGCCTGCACTCTATCCCCTTTTGTTGGTATCAGTGGAGGACAGGGCTCTGAGTGTTCATGACATCATGGGACTGTGCTCTGTGGAAAGGACCAGCAAAGGAGAATAAGAGACAAAGACAGTATCTTCCGAATCCAGCATCTCCCACAGGACTTTGGAATGTCCACATGAACTATATGATGTGTCTTTCTAAACGCTACAGCCCCCTTTTGGAACAAGACTTTACCTACACAAAGAAAACAGCCAAGTTAAAGCAACAAGAAGAATCTATTCTATGTCCTACCCTGTCAAGGCATTCTTGGACAAGGGCAGTTGGCTTGAAGTCAAACATGGTGCCCTTTTGAATGGAACCAAGCAAATATCTGGAGAGATTTGGAGAGGAATTAGAGTAAAGGGACCAATAATCTGAAGAACATTGATGTTAAACTCTTCTCGAATGGAAGAAAAGAATTTATTCTGAGTAAAATGTCAGTGGCCATGGCCTGCAAACATGGGTTCAGGTTGCCATTAATAGCCATTGTGCTAGTGGTTACATAAGATTTTATTAGTTACATAACAAAGAAAGTCATACATCCAAGCATTTGCTGAGTACGCTATTGAGACCCTAGGTCAGAAGGTCACAACAAAGCCTAGAAATCACTGCTGTAGTTTTCAGATATTATCTGATATCATTCTTGCTACTAAACGTGCTAAAATTAGCCTAAGATAATTTTTTCCCAGTATATGCAAACAATGTATCTTATTACAACTGCTCAATTTCCATCAGTCACTCATCTGGTGTTGCCCGCGCAGTCGTCTCGCCAGCAAGAAGACAACACGCGGACACTAGGATCCTTCTGCAGCAAGTGTTTATTGCCTCATCCAGAGGAAAAAAGGACCGAGCCAATAATTGGCACTGCTTATATACACCACAGCGCGGCGTGTCCGCCCATGATTGGCTGTTTGCTCATCACCCCACGTGACGCCCCGGGATGGGCCGTGATTTGGCGTCTTTTCACTCTACGCACATGTGCAAACAGTTGTTTACCAGGAGTCGACAGCGGATGTGGCGCCATCTTGTCAAGGCGAATGCCTCTCCAGCTCTACCGCTCTCCACAATCTGGGAACAATTTTTAATGTTTACCTGGGAGATAAAACAAGAGAAATCAAGAGATTTCAATCAAGAAATGAAGGGGATGAAGAAGAAAGTGGTAAGCGAAAGGATAAGAGACTGTAGGGCAAAAAAATAAAAGAGACTGTAGGGCTGGGAGGGATACCAAACCACATACAATATATCAGTCAGAAGAAGTCAGCTGCCACAAACACAGAATGTGCAAGTCTAAATAGCAACACTATAAAGCAGAATTTCGATTTCCCCCGCATAGTTCTGTGAGGTAGAAACTTGTGGTTTCTTTGGAAAGTCAGTTACGTCAAATGATGTTTTGCTGGGGCACATAGGTGAAAGTATGTTTTGCTATAGCGGCCATGTGAAAGGACGCCTGACAGAGTAGTATAACTATGACTCCACAGACAGTGGGAGAGGGAGCACAGAGCATTGGTTTGGTTTGCTCCTCCCCTCTAGTCTTAGTTGATGACAGGCATGCAACGGTTCCCCTTACCGGGCATTGTTAAGCTCCTCTTGTGGTGACACGGTCATTGAGATAAGCCCCCCAAGGAACTGCATGTGAGGTTCCTGTTGCTTCTGGCCGCTTCTGTGGCCTCAGATCAGTTGATGAACCTTTTGTTTTCTTCAGAATTGAACTATGGATGCAGGTTTGTATGTGGTGTCTGCCTGCCAAGAGGACTGGTCTGCAGCGGCTGAGTTGTGTTTGGTGTTTGCTACGGGACTGAGCTGACGAAGAAGGTTGAGCTCGTCCCCGAAAAACTATTGCTAAACAGGCTTACTTCTCCCATATCCTAGTAAATTTCTCTAGTAAAAATCTCTGGTGGATGATGGGCAAGAGGAGAGGTTGAGTGCTAATTAAAGTAGGTTGCAAACAGTTTATTCCTACAGTCCTGCTTTCTCTGTGGGGTACAGGAAACCTCATTTGTGTGTATACACCTGCCTTATCCATTCTGATTTGTCTGAGAAATTTCAACAAAATGTCTTTGCATCATAGCCCAGTCCTCCAGTTGGTCATTTCTTTGAAAGAACTTATGAGTGTGGCTTACTCAGGGTCTTCAGATGCTGAACTCTGCAGCTGCCCTCCACACTGTGCAACATCCATTCTACTCAGGGCTGATGTGCTCAGGCTTTATTGTGAGGTCCCTGTGATTCAGGAGATGCTGGGACAGGAACATCACTGAATTGTTTGCGCGGAGCATATTGAAGACCAAATGAAAAATTCTGTGTCAATCTGCCAACAGTTATTTGGGATCAAACAGATGTGAGCCACTTGCTAGATAACACAAATGATGTAGGGTGGGGTGTCTATTGTCAAGATGCTCATGAGGAGCATCCCCGGAGATCAACCAGCACACTTTCATAAGAACCAGCCTTACACAGCCAGCAGATGCCATGAGCGTCAGGCTGCATGATCAAAGTCATCCATGTGTAACTCTTTGCACACCCTGTCTGACCCCCACTCTGTTCCCACAGTCAGATCTCTGATCTCTTTGCTCCATGCACTCTGGTCATGGCTATGGTCCTTACTGTCCTGGAAGGCATGGTTCCATCTATAGAACCACATATGGCTTACCTCCTCACTTCCTTTAGGATTTTTTTCTCCCCAAGTTACATTCTGGTGCCTTGTCAAGGAGGAGGAAGCTTCCCAGCCCCTCTTCTCTATCTGTATTTGTAAGTTCCTTCCAAGGGCCACTCTGATTTATTTCTGTCCATAGTACAGACTCAGGCCTAACACAGGATTTAGTAACCTATATTGCTTATAACCACCTTCACTGCGATATAGGGTCTACGAGAATAGGACATGTCTGTTTTGCCACTGTTACATCCCTCACTGTCTGTCCCATGCCAGATAATGCTAGTCTGCTTCTCTGTTGCCCAGATAAAACACTGAGCAGAATCAACGTTGAGGAAAATAATCTGCTTGACTTATAGGTCACAGTGCGTTATCAGAGGAAGCCAAAAGCAGAAACTCAAAGCAGGAATCTGGGGGCAGAAGCTGAAGCGGAAACCATGGAGGAACACTGCTGTTTGGCTTAATTTGCCAGACTCGCTCACTGTATTTCCTTTGCAGACCAGGCCCACCTGCTCAGGGACTCTACAGCTCACAGTGGGCTGGGCCCTCCCTGAGCCCTCCCACATCACTTAGGAACCAAGGAAACGCCTCACAGACAGATCCTCAGGCCAATCTGATGGAGGCAGCTCCTCAACTGAGATTACCTCTTCCCGGGTATTTCTAAATTATTTTTTTTCTTCTTCAAGTTGACAAGAGCTCATCAGTACACAATAACTATCAAGCGGTGAACAAATTCTCTTCGGTATTCCCTGCACTGAGCTAGATGTTTTAAAGAAACCATGAGTGTGAATAGTGAGTGCTACCATTTCCTCAGAATTGTAACATTCACTCTGGGATGAAGGAGGAGAGCCTAAAGCCTTAGGAAGATGAAACTCACAAGGCTGGAGAAGCTCAGAAAGCTACAAGACTTCCTAAGCCCCCATATAAAAGCAGAGAGCTGGTTGGGGTGAGGGGGTTCCTCATCAGAGTGGACTACATATTAGACAGGTAGCTCTGGGGATGCAGCCTTTGTTTCATTACCCACGGTGGGCTGGGCTTCTCTGGTGCTGCAGGTGCCTTCGTGTCACCCAAGTTCCTGTAACTAATTGGGTAAACTCAAGGTCACCAATCTCGACTTGGGTGGAATCATTTCTCTGGTCTGTCATTGGTGCCCTATCGGAGTGAATAAATATTTGTTCACATCTCTCCAGAAACAGTCATACAATAAACAGTCACAGGTCCTCGAGGCAGACAAGAATTAAAAAAAATATTTGTTCTGAAGTCCATGACTATGTTTCAGAACTCATTAGGGTAAAGGCCAATTAGAAGCATCCTAATTCTTTCTTATAATTGTGTTCCTCAATGTGTTAAATTGCTCTGCATCAAGGGATATGGTTTCTGGTCTTGCAAGCTCAGAAATTCTTTCTGAAACTGCCAGTTTATTGATTAACAGTGAGAGAGCAAACTGTTGCATGAACAAACAAGCATAGCACAAGCCAAATGTGTTCTTATGTGTGTAAGCAGACACATCTGGGATGTCAAACCCTGGCTATGAGCCATAGGAACCTATTCCATTGGGTCTGTCCTACTCCAAGTTCACATGACACTTAGCCAGGACAGATTTTCCTTGGCCCCGACATCACTGGGAAAGAAATCTGATTATTCTTCGATTGTCCTTCTTTTCCCTACCCTGCCCTTACCTGTTCCATGCCCCATAGCATGGCTCTACAGCCAACACACCAAGCTCTCCTCCAGCTGACAAATGTTCCAGCAGGAGATTTGGTGGCTAGTGTGGTGGTTTGAATGAGAATGGCCCCTATAAGCTCATATACTTGAACTATTTGATGGAACTGTTTAGAAAGGATTAGGAGATGTGGCCTTTGGAGAAGGCATGCCACTGGGGAGGGGGCTTGGAGGTTGTAAAAGACTCTTGCCCTTCTTAGTGCCCCCCTCCTTGTGGTTGTGGATGGAGATGTGAACTCTCTTCTGTTACTTCACTCCACCATCATGAACTCTAACCCTCTGAAACCACAGACAAATTGAATGCTTTATAAGTTGCCTTGCTGATGGCATTTCATCACAGCAATAAAACAGTAACTAAGACAGGTAAGAGGAAGAAGTCAGGTGGTTTCTCCCAACTTCCTCCCTCAGAGCCATCGCGTCGGCAGTGGCTACTTTCTTCTATAGCCGAGCTCTTGTCAGGTCCCGCCCGTGCTGCGATTCCCGTCTCTACGCCTTCCCACAGTACAAGAACTCTGGAAGTTTACTGTGGATTTTTTTTTTTTTTAAGCCCCATAGCAGCTTTCAAAACACTCTCCACTAAGATCTCTTTAGTTATCCCTGAAATGTCTGCCATCTGTTTTCTACTAGGGCCCAAACTATTGTAAACATCGGAGTCCAGGAGTTTGCCTTGAGGGTTCAATCCTTTGCGCTTAGAGACTGGTCACACAGCCAAGTCATCTATCCCATCAAGTGTCGAGCAGTGCTGCTCAGTAGTTCCTCTATAGTGATGGAAATGCTTGGGTATGCCTTGTCCAATGCAGTAGTTACCAACTCCATTGTGCTTATACGCTCATGAAATGTGATTAGAAAGATCGAGGCTGGAATTTACATTTTTAAAAACTTTTTGATTGTCAATTTCCCATCATGTACCTCAGCCCCACTCATTTCCCTGTCTCCTCATATCTATCCTCCACCCTTGCACCCTCCTGTCATAACAAAAGACACAAACAAACCAATATAAAATAAACAAAACAAAACAAAGCACACAAAACATCTTGTCATGGAAGCTGTAGTATGTCACCTAGTATTTATACCCTGTCTACACATCTTCACTTGCACATGCTCATTGCAGTGCAAACCTTGATCTGGTTTGAGGTCTCTGGCTTCTGTGACAACATCAATATTGGATCCTCACTGGGACTCCTCCCAGTTATCTTGTTGTTGCCTTCTGCCATGGAGATCCTGCAGCTTTGGTTCAACGGGACTGGCCCTTTCACATGCTCTAACAATTCACAACCTATGTGATGTACACTTTTGGATGGGCCAGTTCAAAGCCCTGGATCTGGGCCTGGGTGGTAGCTGATCGGGTCAGCTCTCCAGCACTACTGTCTAGGCTATCCAATGCCACCATTGGCGGGAAGCAGAAGCAACTCTCCTGTCCTCGTGCCCTCAGGGCCATCTCACCTGCACACATGACTCCAGAGCCAGCTCCTATGTGCCCAGTCAAGGTACGGGGCCCAGTCTCTCAAGTGCTGCAGCTGATGAGGGGCTAAGACAGCTCTCCCATTCTCAGGCTCTCAAATCCTCAGGGATGGCTTACCTGTGGCTTTGTTATCAGGGCAAACTCCATTAGGATGGCCAGGCAAGGTCTAGGGCCTGCTCTAATGAGTGCTACAGCCAGTGAGGAGCAGGACTCGCTCTCCTGCTCTCATGACCTCAAGGCCAGCTCTTCTGACTATTGAAGATGATGAGGGGCAAAAGAGGGGAAGGCATCACCTCCACACCCACTCTACCTCAAGGAAGACAGCAGTGGGGGAAGCTCTCCCTCTCTCGTGACCCCGGGGCCAGCTCTTCCAACTGCTTGAGGGGGCATCACCTCTGTGCCCATGGCACCACACAACAGATGAGTAACAGGGTCAGCTCTCCCATACTCACACCCTCAGGGCTGGTTCACCAGTGCCCCTGCCACCAAGGCCAGCTTCACTGTGCTGCCTGGGCAAGGTACAGGGCCCACTACCACAGGAGAGAAATGGGGTCAGCTCTCCAGAATGCCACGGCCAGGGAGGGGCAGGGACAGTTTTGCATAACCCTTGGACATCTACATGGTTCAGGCAGCTGTCCAGACTAGGGACATCCCCATGGTAGTATGAGCCACAGATATTGACACGGACTCTTACTGCTGCATATCCATGACAGGTCTGAGGACACAGACATGGCCCTCAGAGCAGCAAAGGCTGGGACTTCACCAGGGCCTTGGGGGGCCAGGCTGGCTACTCACACCAGGCTATTTTTCTCTCCCCTTGAGTCTCTAGTTTCATTTCTCTTTATAGTGGGTCTGGCTTTAGATGGGCCTCCTCTGCCTGCGCCCCTGGGTGTGGCTGCAAACGGGCCTCTAGGTGTGTGGCCCACCCATGCCGTCCATTGGAGGGCAGGTTTCAATGCCGTCCAGTAGAGGGCCAGGTTTCTGAATGTCTTATTTGTCCTACACTGCATTGTGTGGTGGCAATTGGGGTCCTGTGTGTCTCATTTAGTTGTTTGTTTGTTTGTTTGTTTTGAAAATGTTTTATTTAAGTAGCCCTGGTGAGTCTGGAACTCAGTATGTAAATCAGGTTTGTTGCAAAGTCACAGAGATCCACCTGTCTCTGCCTCTTATTGCTGGAGTCAACCAGAATGCATCTTCTGGGCTGTGACTAACATTCCTCCTCCCCAATGTTGGCCCCCAAGGCTCAAGGGCTTGAGGTTGGGGGTGGCAGGGTGAGGTGGGAAGATGGGGGGTGGTGACCACTAGACCACAACCAAAGCCATCTAGGCACAGGAAACCTCATTTGTGTGCTAGATTATTACATTCTCATCTTGAGTGGGATGGTGGGGAGGGGGTGATGGATAGGGACTAGGGGAACAGGGAGGAAGATGAGGCTGAAGAAATGGCTTTGGGTTCTGTCCCCACCACTGGACTCTGGCCAACTGACTCTGGAATTTAAATTTTAGTAAATTTCAATGAATTTAAGATTAAATTGTCACACATAGCCACCATATTGGATGGTCCACACCCAGCCACTTAATCAAATATTTTGGGTCTGGTAGTTATTGTTCTTTCAGATTGCATTCCTGTGACTCGTGTCTTATGAGTAAACCATTCCTAACTTTCAAGATTTTTCTTTTAATTGAAATGTCACTGTATCCATGACAGTGGTGACAGAGGGAACTTCTTGGAGCCATAGAAAAACTAAGAGTGTTAAGAGTGTTACACTGGAGGTTTCCCCTGGGATATCCCCATTTCTGCTGGGAGGCAGAACAAAGTTTTCCTTTGCATCCCTCTCCTCCAGGCTGCCTCACATCTCTACACCAGTGACAAATATCTCACCTCTTGTCCAGCTCACATTAACTCTCTTTAATCTTCAAGCTTAATTTATTGGACTAACCATAGAAAATGATTGTTCTTGCTCAGAAAAGGCTTGCTCACTTTGAGCTTTTTATTTTAATTAACATTTTTTCCCTGCTTTCTTACCCCTGCATCTCTCCCTCGCCTCTTGCTCTTTTGTTTCCCCCTCTCTCCCCATTCCCTTCCCCCCTCTCTCCACGTGGTCATGGTCAGCCCCTACTTCTTTACTCTCTCCTTCTCTCTGCCTTTCTCTGCCTCTGCTACCCTCCTAATGCCCCTCCCCATGCCCTAAATAAAAAAAAAGAAAGAAAAAAAAAGATTTTTTTTTCAAATAACGCATGTTGACCACGTCTTCCCCCTCTGCAAACTCTTCTCAGCCCCTACCCTTCTAACTTTTGTGCATGTTCTTCCTCCAGCCCGGAACCAGCTGGGCTTTGCCTCTCCATGTTCTTTAAATACCCATCCACATCTTCTTGCCTGGAAGAACCATTTTCTGATCAAATTCGCTCAGCTTTAATTTTAGCATTAAACACACCAATTTCACATACTTATATAAATATTCTTGTGAGCTGCCCTATTTTAGGGTAAAAGCTAATGTGGAATTAGATTTTCTGGCCTTGCATCCGGCTTTCAGCTGCTTGCCTTTTTCTGGAACCTACCACATTTTTAGTTCGACTTACATTCATAGCACAGGGTAAGCCCAAGAGCGTTATGTTTATACGCTAAGATGCAGCCTCCATAGTGATTAATGAACGTGTGCGCCTTTGACTTCACCTGAGCTAGTCAGAATGCCTTTCCCCAGTATTGGGAAATGTAAGCTCCCAGACCCAGTTTTGGAGAGAGGAAAGGACCTTGGCAGTTTTGAGTCTTACAAAAAGCCCCATCCTAGAATGGAAACCTACATTCTGCTGTTGGTCCTTGGGGCTTCCAAGCTGTGGTTTTGCACTTTCTTTTTGGAAGCCTCAACACTCTCTAGCTTCCTTGTAAGTAGGTTCCTCTTTTCTAATCACTAGCTAACTTTAGTCTCAATGGCTGGCTTTCAAAGGCAGACATACGTTCAGCTGTTCATTTGAAGTTAAAAGGCCTCCAGATGGTGTGCCCAGAGTAACTTTCTTAGGCATTTGGCAGCATGTCCGTCCCCTCCTCTCTCATGTTATCTGCTTCTTTTCTGTTTCTCTTCATCCCTATGTCTCCTGATCCTCATGTTTATGTGCCACCATGGGGAATGCTATCCTGATCAGAAAACCTAGATTTCTCTTCAGCTCTCTATGTCGTGTCTCACCCTTTGTCCTCATTACTTTTGCATCACTGTGATCCAACTGTTTGACAGGAAAAATTTTTAAGGTAGAAAAAAAATTATTTCTGGCTCACTGTCTCAGAGTGTTCAGCCCATAGTTGCTTGGCTATGTGCATTCAGACAGAACATTATTAAGGTAGAAGTACATTTCTGAGGAAAGTCTTCACTGTTAGGGAAGTGGGAAAAAAGGGATATTGATGCTCTACCAGCTTTCTTTTTAAAAAAAAACTTCTATTGCATTATGATGAGAAAAGTTACATGATTTCAATTTATCTGAATTTGTTAACATTTAAGAACATATTTTAAGTAAATAGAATTAAATCACATTCTTGTTTCCCTTTTGTACCACTGCTCCTCCCAGAGACCCCCTTCAATACCTACAATATCTTTTTTGTTATATTCCTTAAAATTTACAAAATATTATAGCAATAAAAATAAGTATTATAAATATTGTTTGATATAAAACAACAATCGATTTAACAGACTTATGTAGATGCTCGTCTACAGCAATAGTGAAAATACATTTTTCTCAATATAAATTTTAAATAACTCCAAACATATTAACTGTATACTTCAAAATAATACATCACTACTGGTATTTTCTTAAATGAACATAAATATATAAAGACTTTTTGTTTGTTTTGTATTTAGTAGAGTTTAAAATCTTGGCTCTTACTGTGGTACAAGCCCAAAATAAGAACAATTTTTAGACATTGGATTTCATTGTAATAAGGCTGTACTTCAATGACCCTCACATCACCAAAGGATTTTACCTCCATCATAGCTAAGCTGAGAGTTGATAGTTTTGCTGCACCAAGAAATGAATTGTAGGCTTGATTTTTGGATATGGGCTTTCTGCTATAGTCGAAGCTATTTGGCTTGAGTGAGTGACTTTATTCTTAGCCCACAGAGAACAGGTTACATTCATTTAAGAAATGGTATAGGTATTAAGATGGTCTAATCATAAAAATCATTCACCAAGTATTTCAACAAGCAAAGGTTCTGCTTTGAGGGTGGCACAGACATTAGGTGAGGGTAAGAATTTGGTTCATTAGCTGTGATACTTTGGAAAAGCAT
>NW_022196905.1:207259539-207278508 GCF_008632895.1 Mastomys coucha
AGATCACCTGGGAGTGGGGCTTTCTCTGTGTGTTGTGGGACTGGCTGCAGAGCTTGTGCCCAAGGTCTCTGATCCCGGGTGTGTCAGAGCACCTGGGAGTGGAGCTTCCTCTTGTTGTGGGACTGGCTGTGGAGCTTGCGCCCAAGGTCTGGTCTGGACACCAGTCCAGATAGACCAGAAGGAACCCGAGTCACTGGGCTGGCAGAGTTCCTGTGTGCCTGGTCCCACTGGTCCCTGTTACTGCCAGTGTCGGGACAGATGTTGATTCCTCCTCACCTCTGATCCTTGGTGTGTCAGAGCGCTTGGGAGTGGAGCTTCCTCTGGGTGTTGTGGAACTGACTGTGGAGCTTGTACCCAAGGTCTGCTCTGGACACCAGCCCAGACAGATGAGAAGGAACCCAAGTGACTGGGCTGGCCGAGTTCCTGTGTCTACCAGCTTTTTTTTTTTTTTTGAGACAGGGTTTCTCTGTGTAGCCCTGGCTATCCTGGAACTCACTCTGTAGACCAGGCTGGCCTCGAACTCAGAAATCCGCCTGCCTCTGCCTCCCAAGTGCTGGGATTAAAGGCGTGCGCCACCACGCCTGGCTCCAGCTTTCTTTATACCCACCTTTAACTTGTCTGGGCCCCGGCCCACAGGATGGATTTATCATTGTCTAGTTGAACCAAAGATTTATAATATATAAATATGAAGGCCATTCCCTGAGTATTTGAACTGACAGATATCACTTCAGATATCAGATACTGACAGAATCACTTCACTTTCTTTTTGATATGCTGAGGATCAGTTCCAGGGTCATGCACTTGCTAGAAAGTACTCTACCACTGAGTTATTCCTTAGCCACCAGTAACGTTTTTCTTGAATACCATGTTAACGTATAAATGAAGAAATAACACAAAGGAAAGTAATTCCCAAGACATATTGCCAAAATTAATCAAATTCTTCTATAGTTTGTCTTTCTTCGAATCAAATTTACTCAATGAATATCAGCAAAAGACTTATATAAGTAAGATAAGCATACACACTTGAAAATACAGAACACATGGTTAATCAAAAATTTTTATGAGCTTGTTTGTTTGGGAGACCACACACATTACCATTGGAAATATCTCATGTTATGCTCTCTTGTGAAAAGCACACATACAAGGGAATAGGGCTTTATTTCCAGGATACCCTTAAATTAGGCTTAATATTTGAACATTTCAGATTTATAACTCAACCAATAAATTATGCACAGTAAATAACTAAGCCAACATATACACAATGGCCTAACCAGTCTCAGCTACCCTACTTGATTATATCCAAGTACCAGCTAAGAGAACTGAATTTCTGAAGTATCCACATGAAAGACTTGTGAAGAAAACAATATAATCCCGTCATATGAACTAACTGTGTCTCTTGGAGATTTGTTATAAACATAGAAGACTAATGTGTAGGAAGTACTTCAGTGAAATATGCAATAATATTATCAGCTTATGCTTCAAAAGTAGATTTTTAACATGAGAATCTGAGAATCTAAAATAATTGCTTCTCGATGCTTTGGCTTATCAAAACTCAGGGCTGTCTGATTTTAAAAGATTTTTATTTTTGCATCAGAAGCCCAGACTTCCCTTGAACTAAAGTAGACCATGTAGCTCAGGCTATCCTTGAACTCACATAGAATCCTCTGCTTCAGCCTCTCAAGTGGTAGGATTATAGGTGTGTGTAGCTCCATGTCTTTACCAGCTTGTGTTTATACGCCTCAATCTCATCCCTAAGGACAAGCTTTAAACCTCCAGCTCCATTAAGGTCAGGGGGCAAGAATGCACTGTAGATTAGAATAGAAACTACTTTCTCAATAAGAATAATAAGATACACAAAAATATTGTGATGGTTAATTTTAATTGTTGATATGAAGCAACCTAAAGCTAACTGTGTGAGAAAATCTCAACGAGGAATTACATACATTGATGTATTGGTTGGTTTTGTCTGTCAACTTGATATACCTAGAGTCATCAGAAACGAAGGAGCCTCAGTTGAAGAAATATCCCCAAGAGATCCAATTATAAGGCATTTTCTCAATTAGTAATCATTGGGGGAGGGTCCAGACCATTGTGGGTGGTACCATTTCTGGGCTATAGTCTTGGGTTCTATAAGAAAGCAAGCTGAGCAAGCCAATAAGCAGCACTCCTCCATAGCTTCTACGTCAACTCCTGCCTTCAGGATCCTGCCCTGTTTGTGTTTCTATTCTGACTTTGTTCAATAATGAACAGCAATATGGAACTGTAACCCTTTCCTCCCCAACTTGTTTTTAGGTCATGGTGTTTCACTGCAGCAATAGAAACCCTAAGAAAGTTGGGTTGGCCTATGACATGTCTGTGGTGAATTGTCTTGTTTGTTAATGATGTAAGAAGAACCAGCCTATTGTGGGTGGCACCATTTTATGGGGTGAACCCTGAACTTTGTAAATGCAGAGAAAGCTAGCTGAGTAATAAACAAAAAAGAATTTATGCACCTCTTTCTTCTTTACTGTGGATATGAGCCTTTTCTCGCCTTGACTTTCCTATAATGATTGCTTATAACCTGGATTTTTTTTTAACTTTTATTCTTCTCTCACACATTATATCAAGAAAGAAGTTTCACTTCCCTCTGTTCCTCCACAGATGACTAACTCCTTCACTGTTTCAAAAACAAAACATAAACACATAACCCCAAAAAACAGGTCTCCCAGGGATTTCCACTGAATATGGCCAAACAAGATACAATAAAACTGGACACAAATCCTGTATCAAAGGTGGATGAGGCAACCCAGTAGGAGGAAAAGCAGCCCAAGAGCAGGAAAAAGAATCAGGGACACCCCCAACTCCCATTGTTGGGAGTCCCACAAGAACAACAAAGTACACAACCATAAGGTATTTGCACTCAAGAGGACCTAGCTCAGGCCCATACAGGATCTGTGATTGCCACTTCAGTCTCTGTAAGCCCCTATGAGCCCTCCTTGGTTGATTCTGTGGGCCAAGTCCTACCTCCACCTCTTTTCAGAGGTCCCCTGGCTTCACCTAGTGCTTGGCTGTGGGTCTCTGCATTTGCTCCTATCAGTTGCAGGATGGTGCCACTGGGCTTGGTGCTGATCTAAGAGTAAAGCAGAATGTCATTAATAACCTGGAATTTTAAGCCATAGAAACCCTTTGTCCCTAAGTTGCTTTTGATCAGAGTATTTGATCACAGCAACAGAAATGAAACTAGAACAGATATAAACCTTGAATTTTTTATTTTAATTCCCACTGTGAGAAGAGCTGAAACATTGGCATATGAAGTTTTGTACCTTTTGGTACCTTATGCTTTGATACACTTTTCAGACATCCCTGAAAGGTAAGAATGCCACTGTAATCACACACAAAAAAATTAATTTAATATAATTTTAACTTATAAGCAGAAAGTTTCCTTTCCCTTGGAGAACAGGATGTTTTATTGTGCCTTTTAGTTTTGTTTTTAGTCAAAATGAATTCTGAGGCACTTTTCACCATTTAAGACATGAATTTTAGCACCCAATGAGAATTATATATATATATATATATATATATGCATATATATATATTTATATGTGTTCATTTTAGCAAGGATATTTATTAAACTTACAGATACATCCATATATTTTAAGTAATTTAAAATATTGATGTCAACACAAGATTTATACATGTAAAATATGTTATCACCTTCCTGTTGCTGTGGAGAAGGCACCATAGCCAAGGCGACCTAGAGAAGCATTTATTTTGGCTGTGGTTGGTATCCAGAGTTCATGGATAAGAGCCCATTATGAAAGGGAGGCACAGCAAGAAGTGGCAGGCAAAATTTCAGAAGCAGGATGCTGAAAGAGTACATCTTCAACTAAAACCATGAAGCAGAGAAAACTGGTAAAGGGCCAAGGCTATGAACTCTCAAAGCCAGCTCCCAGTGACACGCTTCCTCCAGCAAGTGAAGGTTGTCTCCCTGAACAGCACCACCAACTGGGAAACGTGTTCAAATTACCTGAACATATGAGCAACACTCTCAATCTACCTCAAGAAGCAACCAAACAGATCAAACAGGGTGGATTTGATCAGCAAGGTCAAGAAGCGGGAGATGACCATATAAACATGTTTCTGATTTTCTGAGAACGATTTCCCTCTTTTAAGTTCTACAACAAACTACAAAGGACACTTAGTGTATGCAATATATTATTCACCGCTTTTAAAATCAATATCCTTCATTAATTAGATATCTAATATTTAAATGAAAGAATATTTATCAAGAAACGTTTTATAATCTCTTGAATAACAGCAGTTACAAAAGTACAAGGGTGCCTTAGAAACCACTCTGCTGTTTGATGTGAGTTGAAAAGCCAGTTAGACAGCTTGCCTTCCAGACATACACCCTGGCCGAGAAGGAGTCAGAGCCAGCCAGATTCTCAAGCCAGGAGTGATTCATGGGCGGGCTCGTTGCTCAGTGACAGACAAGCCAGGAGTGCAGATGGAAGATTCGATGGATGCCAAGCATACCTCAGACCTGCAACTAGCTTGATAAAAAATCTAAAGGAATGTAAAATGGGACAAAGATGGCTTCCAATCAATTTTTTACTTCAAGAAGGCAGAACGGGCCTTGTGAAAGATACAAGCTTGGGGCTCCAACAACCAGGGTTGGTGTCTAAAAACTCAATCCGTGTGATCTTGGGCAAAGGGTTTCCTGGTCTGTTTCCACATCCAAAATATGACACAAGGTTTATATAATGACTAAGTCTATGCACGTTTCTAAGGCTTGGGGTCATAGAAAAGAATCACTGTCAGTTAATTTGGCCAGCAGCTCTTAGAATTGTCTTCTTCTTCTTCTTTTTTTTTTTCCTAGAGCTAAGAACCAAATCTAGGGCCTTGTGCTTGCTAGACATGAGTTCTATCACCAAGCGATGTCCCCAATCCCTCGAGTTATTTCTTAAAGGGTACACTAGTCCACACAAAGCAGTGGTCTTCATGTGAACAAAACTAGGTGGATAAACTAGCCAGAGAAAAAAGAATGGACAAGGGATGATAGAGTTCAGTCTATTCACTTTGTGCACTACTACTGTCCACATATAAACCTATGTTCTTCTATCCATCCATGCTCTGATACTCAGAGTTATCCAAGTCTCAGAGTAAATAACCTCTAGGAGAGAAGTAATAAACTGTGGTCGACCATCTTTGTTCGAAAACTCAAACTTCATAGCAGCCAAAGGGATGCTTCCCAGAGATGAAGAAAGAGACTGGCCTTGAATTAGTCTTTTGGCTCATGGATCCTTTGACCTTCTGTGAATTCCCAGACAATGTCTGTGGGGACTCTAGGTAGAAGACTGTCTTTTGAAGTTTGGCTGATTATTTTTCCTAAATCACCCTGTGTTCTGTGCTAGAACAAAACCCACTAAAATCTTTCCTAGGTCATGAGGGGAAATCTACTTACTGGGTAAAAGCCAGAGAGCAGAGAGAACAAACCTTGTAAATCTTGGCTTTTTTCCCTACCCTCCTACTGAGTACCGTATTTACAACATAATAGCACCTAGCATTTTTTCTAAACAGCTGAAATGGGGTCTGAGAGCTTATCACTAGAATATTTCCCATAGCGCAGCTCTACATGAGCGCCCTTGCATTTCTGCCACCTACCTTGGGAGTGCTGGAAGACAAGGTGAGAATGCAGATCCATGAGTTTGGAAAGGCTATCCAAATGTTAGAATACCAGCTCCAAGCCCAGCTATGCCATCCAACCCTCAGTAGCCTTTGCTGTGTAATGGGAATTGGAGCTGACCTCATTGATTTTACTTTTGACAGATGCAGAATCCTTTCAGAATCACCTAGCTCTATCATCAAGGAAAACAGGAAGGGACTTTCGCATCCATACTGACCACTTGCAAGGTGCCTACAAAACCAGTCACCACTATGTCTTAGTCTGTTTTATGTTGTTTTATCAAAATATCTTGAGAACTGGGGAGATGGATTACCACACAAATATGAGGAACTGAGTTCAAGTTCTAGAACCAATGTTAAAAAAAAAAAAAAAAGCCAGGTGTGCGTGTATAATCCCAGTGCTGGGCAAGTGAAAGTAGGCAGATCCCTGGGGCTCCCTGGTCAACCAGACTAATCTGCTTAGCGAGTACCAGGTCAATGAGAGACCCCACTTCAAAAAACAAGGTAGATGGAACTTAAAGAACAACATTTCAGGGAAGCCTCCATACATACATGCACATATGAGTACACACATTCACACACATGTGCACTATCAGGCATTACACATACTTGAGGCTGGGTATGAAGTGAAGAAGTTTAATTGGCTCACTCTGGTCCTAAAGCTCCTAGAAGCTGGGCATTAGCACCTGTTGATGCACTGGGTGCGATCCTGGACTGTCTCATGATGAAGAAACAGAAAGGGAACTAGGCATATACAGAAGAGGCTAAGCACATAGAATGTCTTCACTTTGAAACAACCCAGGTAGGTTCAAGAAACTGCTTCAGAGAGCCCTGAGCCAATCCTCCTCCACAGGCAGCATTAGTCTATCCCTGATCCAATCCTCCAAAGGTAGCATTAGTCTATCCCTGAGGGTGGAGCACCCATGACCTCATTGTCTTTTATTGAGGTCTACTTCTTAAAACTTTTAAGTGTCTCAACATCATTGCAATGGGGACCAAGCTTCTGTCACACAATCTTTTAGGGTGACAAAGTGCATCTAACCCATAGCAAAGGCTAAAACTAACTAGTCTGACCTTAGATTTCAGATTGACCTTAAAGAAAAGCAAAAAATTAACTGATTTTTAGAAACACACCTCTAACCCCAGTGACACAACCAGAATTTCAAGTCTTAATTCTTTCCACATTAAAATTTTAATCTGCAAGGTGTGTGGTTTGTAAAAGGGGGAAAAAAAACCAGACTGACAACTGAATAAATCTTGTTATAGACTAGGAAAATTGGGCACTTCAAGAAAATGTTGGCACTTCAAGATCTTTCCTGTTTATTGTAAGTATAGCAGACTGCTGGAATTTGGGAAATTATATGCATATTTTTCAATTTTTCAAGATTCAGGGAACTGTAGAAGTTTGGACTTTTGGCTCATTCCCTTACAAGCCTTTCAATGTCTAAATAAAAAAAAATGGGTTAGAAATGGGTTGATGGGTTATTTTTAAATGTACGAACTATGTAGAAAGACAGACTCATGACTCCGAAACAGAGCCATGGATACCCATTAGCTTGAGAACTGAGGGAATTCTATTTCTAGTGTATTGAGATGGCTCGAATGTGGATTGTATCACATAAGGCACTGCCTTTGAAACACTTGGCCTCCAGTGGGGGCTGCTCTTCTAATAGGCTGCGAAGATGTTAGGAGGTGAGATCTCACTGGAGGAGCAGGCTTCCTTTCTGAATCGATTAGGTAAAATCTCCAAGTAGCCTCACTCTTTTTTTCTGTCTTAATTGATATACAACTTAGCCTGGAAATATGTTGATTTTGGCTTACTGCTGCATATTATTTTGCCCTAATCATCTATGACTCAAATGATTAGTTCTTGGGGAAATTCCTAATCTACTCAGAGTCCTTTTTTATTATTAATTATTAATAATACTACTGCAGATACCTTGTATTGTAAACATTTTTACAGCAAGGATATGGAAGAAAAGTTTTCAAATTTTTTTATTGGATACTTTCTTTATTTACATTTCAAATGTTATCCCGTTTCCTGATTTCCTTCCCTCCTGGAAACACCCTATCACATCCTCCTTCCCCCTGCTTCTATGAGGGTGTTCTTCCACCCACCCATCCACTCTCACCTCCTCACCCTTGATTCCTCTACACTGGGACATCTATCTAGCCTTCATAGGACCAAAGACTTCTCCCATTGATGCATGACAAGGCCATCCTCTGCTACATATGCAGCTGGAGCCATGTGTACTCCTTGGTTGATGGCTTAGTCCCTGGGAGCTCTGGGGGGGCGGGGTCTGGTTGGTTGATATTGTTGTTCTTCCTATGGGGTTGTAAACCCTTCAACTCCTTCAGTCCTGTTTTTCTAGCTCCTCTATTGGGGACCCTGAGTTCAGTCCAATGGTTGGCTGCAAGCATCTGCCTCTGTATTTGTAAGGCTCTGGCAGGGCCTCTCAGGAGACAGTAATATCAGGCTCCTTTCAGCATGTACTTCTTGGCATCCACAATAGTGTCTGGATTTGGTAACTGTATATGGGATGAATCCCCAGGTGGGACAGTCTCTGGGTAGCCTTTCCTTTAGTCTCTGCTCTACTCAGTTTATCTCCATATTTGTGCCTGTGAGTATTTTGTTCTCCTTCTAAGAAGGACAGAAGCAATCACACTTTGGTCTTCCTTCTTATGGGGCTTCATGTAGTCTGTGAATTGTATCCTGGTTATTTGGAGCTGTTGGGCTAATATCCACCTATCAGTGAGTGCATACCATGTGTCCTCTTTTGTGATTGGGTTACCTCACTCAGATGATATTTTCTACTTCTATCCATTTGCCCAAGAATTTCATGAATTCATCGTATTTAATGGCTGAGTAGTACTGTATTGTGTAAATGCATTTTCTGTATCCATTCCTCTGTTGAAGGACATCTGGGTTCTTACCAGCTTCTGGGTATTATAAATAAGGCTGCTATAAACAAAATGGAGCATATATCCTTATTACATGTTGGAGCATCTTCTGGGTATATACCCAGGAGTGGTATAGCAGTTAATACTATGTCCAATTTTCTGAAGAACCACCAAATTGATTTCCAGAGGGGTTGTAGCAGCTTGCATTCCCACCTGCAATGGAGGAGTGTTCCTCTTTCTCCACATTCTTGCCAGCATCTGCTGTCACCTGAGTTTTTGATCTTAGCCATTCTGACTGGTGTAAGGTGGAATCTCAGGGTTGTTTTGATTTGCACTTCCTTGATGACTAAGCATGTTGAACATTTCTTTAGGTGCTTCTCAGCCACTTGGTATTCATCAGTTGAGAGTTCTTTGTTTAGCTCTGTACCCCATTTTTTAATAGGGTTATTTGGTTCTCTGGAGTTTAACTTCTTGAGTTCTTTGTATATATTGGATATTAGTCCTATTGGATATATGGTTGATAACGATCTTTTCCTAGTCTGTTGGTTGCCATTTTGTCTTATTGACAGTGTCTTTTGCCTTACAAAAGTTTTGCAATTTTATGAGGTCCCATTTGTCGATTCTTGAACTTACAGCACAAGCCATTGGTCTTCTGTTCAGGAATTTTTCTTCTGTGCCCATATGTTTGAGGCTCTTCCCCACTTTCTTTTCTATTAGTTTCAGTGTATCTGGTTTTATGTGAAGGTCCTTGATCTACTTGGACTTGAGCTTTGTACAAGGAGATAATAATGGGTCAATGTGTATTCTTCTACATGCTAACCAGTTGAACCAGCACCATTTGTTGAAAATGCTGTCTTTTTTCCCCATTGGATGGTTTTAGCTTCTTTGCCAAAGATCAAGTAACCATAGTGTATGGGTTCATTTCTGGGTCATCAATTCTATTCCATTGATCTTGCTGCCTGTCTCTGTACCCATACCATGCAGTTTTTATCACTATTGCTCTGTAGTACAGCTTGAGGTCCAGGATGGTGATTCTCCCAGAAGTTCTTTTATTGTTGAGAATAGTTTTTGATATCCTGGGTTTTTTTGTTATTCCAAATGAATTTGCAAATTGTCCTTTCTAACTCTATGAAGTATTGAGTTGGAATTTTGATAGGGGTTGGGTTGAATCTGTAGACTGCTTTTGGCAAGATGGCCATCTTTACTATATTAATCCTGCCAATCCATGAGCATGGGAGATCTTTTCATCTTCTGAGATCTTCTTCGATTTCTTTCTTCAGAGACTTGAAGTTCTTATCATATAGATCTTTCACTTGCTTGGTTAGAGTCACACCAAGGTATTTTATATTATTTGTGGCTATTGTGAAGGGTGTCATTTCCCTAATTTCTTTCTCAGCCTGTTTATCCTTTGAGTAGAGGAAGGCTACTGATTTTTTTTTGAGTTAACTTTCTATCCAGCCACTTTCCTGAAGCTGTTTATCAGCGTTAGGAGTTCTCTGGTGGAATTTTTGGGATCACTTAAGTATATAATCATATCATCTGCAAATAGTGATGTCCTGACTTTTTCCTTTCCAAGTTGTATCCCTTTGACCTCCTTTTGTTGTCTAAATGCTCTAACTAGAACTTTGATTACTGTGTTGAATAGGTAGGGAGAGAGTGGGCAGCCTTGTCTAGTCCCTGATTTTAGTGGGAGTGCTTCAAGTTTCTCTCCATTCAGTTGGATGTTGGCTACTCATTTGCTGTATATTGCTTTTACTATGTTTAGGTGGGGCTTGAATCCCTGATCTTTCCAAGACTTTTAGCATGAAGGGATGCTGAATTTTTTCAAATGGTTTTTCAGCATCTAATGAAATGATCATGTCATTTTTTTCTTTGCTACTCAAAGAGTTCTTAAAGTGTGGAACCAACAGCAACTCTTTCTATTAACTCTATGAAACAAGGGTTCTTTTTCTAAGTAGAGAAGTAGTTTCTCATTACCCACTCACTCCAGAATCTAAAAACAATAGACAAAAGGAAAAATAATGTAATAAAAATATAGTATGTGGAAAAGTAATTAATTTAAAAACTGGCTAACTAAAATGTTCTCATTTTAAAATATCCACTGATTCCATTCATTGCTGCCTGTGTGTGTGGGTATGGGACCGGCACCAACACCCCTGAAGATAATTTGCTCTTTCTCTCCCCTGTGCAGCCAATGGCTTCTCAGCTAGGAGTAGGATTTCTTAACCACTTCTGCCACCATCACTGCTGAGACTTGGACTGGCTTGATCTCATGGAGGTCTTGTGCTTTCAGTCCCAACCTCTGCCTTCATGTGGACTTTATTTTGCTTCAAGGCATTATGGTGTCTTTCAATCTTTCAAAATTCGAGCCAACTCTCAAAAAGCTGCTTATATAATCCCGTTTCCAAAACCACTAAGAGTTGATATTAGCTAATGATTAACTTGCTTCTTCCAAAAGTGAAACTGCCAAAAATTTCTCTTATCCTCTAGTGGGGAAAAGAACGCCACCCCAGATAGATATTTGTCCCACTGATGCCTGGCATCACACGGAGACCCTCTTGAGGGAGGAGGGTGGGACCTTTAGCTGAGTATATAGTATTTCAGTTCCTATCAGTAGGGAAGGACATATAGGCAGAACATAGAGCTCAAACAGCAGCAGGCATGCCCTAGGCAGGGCAGACCAAAGTTCTATAGGGTTCCAACAAGTTTAACAGAACAGCAGGGCTCAGCAGTGGTGGCACACGCCTTTAATCCCAGCACTTGGGAGGCAGAGGCAGGTGGATTTCTGAGTTCTAGGCTAGCCTGGTCTACAGAGTAAGTTCCAGGACAGCCAGGGCTACATAGAGAAACCCTGTCTCAAAAAACCAAAAAACCAAAACAAAAACCAAAACAAACAACAAACAAAAAAACCCCAGAAGAACAGGAATTGGCATCATTGTGACACAGGATGTTTAGATGAGTTATTTTTCTTATCGCTGAGATAGGAAACGTGGCAGAGACATTAAGAGGTGAAGGATTTACTCTGGCTCTCACTTTACGGAAATACAGTCCATCACTGCAGTGTAGGGATGGCACTAAGAACAGCTCTTGGTTGTGACAGTAGGAACAGGAAGAAGCACGTTATACTTCAACAGCACTGAAGAAGCAGAGAGTAAGCCAGGGCCAACTGCAGTATTATAACCCATAAAGCTTACTCCTCTATCCAGTGACCCACTTCCTCCAGAGGGGCTTCATCTCCTAAAGATTCCACAATCCTCAATACATCATCACCTACTGGGAACTAAGTAGTTCCCAAGGGGGAACATTCCACATTCAAACCATAATAATGCACTAGGAGAGAACAGGCAATTCTCGTGGTTATAGGACTATTGGATATAGTCATGGCTCTTACTGAGAGTGATCGGTTCACCATGATCTACGCAGCTCACAGGTTGAAACACAACTTGCCAATGCTTTGTGTCTTAATAAAGGCCACTTTTATGCCTACAATTTATAGTTAGCATCTACACCTAAACTATTTCTACTTCTACATTGTAACACATCATTTTATCTTCATTATATGTTGGCTTGCAAAAGGGAAAAGTATATTTGCAAGATCGGTGTTTGGACTGTTTAAAAAGCCACCCTGGCCTCCTTGAGATGGCATTAATTAGCTCTTACTAGCCAGGAAGGAAGCCATTTTTATATCTTTACAAAATCCTTGTGGTGGTTTGAAAAGGTATGGTGGTCACAGACTCATTGGGTTGAATGCTTGGCCACGGGCAGTGGCACTGTTAGAAGGTGTGGCCTTTAGGGGAATGCCAGGGCCAGGAAGCAGGAGAGGGTGGGATAGTGAGCAGGAGGGAACAGGGGTTTGTTTTTTTATTTTTGTTTTTGTTTTTTTTTCTTTTCTTTTTTTTCTTTTTTTTTTTTTTTTTTTTTTTTTTTTTTTTTTGGAGCGGAACCTGGGAAAGGAGATATTGTATGACATGTAAATAAAGAAAACATCTAATAAAAAAGAATAAATTATAGGCATAACAAAGTATTATTTTAAAATAAATTTTTATGTGATTCATTACCAGAAAAAAAAAGGTGTGGCCTTGGAGTGGGCGTGGCCTTGTTGGAGGAAATGTGTTAAGGCGGAGATGGGCTTTGAGGTTATATATTCTCAAGCTATGCCCCATCAGACACTCTCTTGCTACTATCTGGGGATCATGATGTAGAAGTCTCAGCTCCTTCTCCTGTACCATGTCTGCCTGCATGCTGCCATGCTTCCCACCATGAACTAAACCTCTCTCTGAAACAGTAAGACAGCCCCAATTAAATGTTTTCTTAAATGCATGTTGCCTTGGTCATAGTGTCTCTTCACAGCAGTAAAACCCTAAGACAATCCTTTACACATTATGGCATTTCTTCTGGTTTTACCTTTATAAGAGTAAACATTTTAAAACAATACAAACGAAACAAAGCAAAGCAAGTCTTTACACCTGATGACATTTGCTCTGAGAATTCAAATTCTGTGAATGGGACCCTGGGACCCACATGAAGACAAAGAGTTAAAAGTTCTGTATTAATTAATTAAACAAGTAACTATAATTTCTGGTCTGGCCAAATCCCATTGGCATTTTGTTTAGAGGCAGAGACAGATAGAACATTGGTGTCTTTGTGACTTTTACTTGTGAACCTGACTTTTCATGACTTAGGTGGTTGTCTTTAGCTCTACTTGGTGACTGTTTTGAAGATTATCAAATAATCCCTCAATGAAGCATTAGATCTTGCAAAGACAGAGCATTCAGGGATCCTCACCCCAATCCTTTTAAGCTGTCCACCTGTGGTTGCAGGCAGTGGGGACTCTTCATCGCTTTTTACACCTAAGGACAACACATTTTCCATGGCGCGCTGTCCATCCCCCTTTCCCCTTCCTTATAATTCATAGATCTTGTAGGTCAACTGTTGACCTTTCAACACTCAGCATCTCTAGTTTCATATTGCAGCACTTTAGCTATTTGTCTTCTCCCTGGCAGCCGTTTCTTCTTTTGCTTTCCAACCTTGGACATGCTCTGATTACGCAGTGAGGACCATAGCATCGTTACAGTTGTTTCTTAATTGTAGTCAGAGGGTAGCCTTCTTTACTCTACAATCCTTCTGATACTGATGGTAAAGCTCTGTAAACAGCTTTTAGCCTCTCAGAGGACAATGACAACGGCCTCTTGAGACCTGATGCCAGGGCTGGAAATGATGAGCTGCAGCTTTATTGTGCCTTCTCTTGGTACTTCACCAGACAGTAAGTTCTCAAAGAGTGCACAAGAGATAAACACTACCTTATGGGAAGGAGAAAAAGACCAGGAAAGTTGTGTTCTTCCCCAATCTCAAGCCTGAAACTATCAGAGGAGGTATTAGTATTATTTGCTTTTTGTTTTGTTAAGTGGGGCTAACAATGTAGAAAGGAAAAGGGAAAGATCATTCTAGGCAAAAGAGGTGGCATGTGTAAAGAGACAGAAAAGTCAAACTATCACGGAATTGCAAAAAATTAAATTATTTCATGTTTTTGAACCAAGCCTATGAAATGGTATAAGAGCTGGAGTAAGAAATCGGGGCAGAAGCTTATGTACTTTGTTAGTAATTGTTTTTGTGGGGAGGTCAGGGGGAGGTGTTTCTTCTCAGACAGAATCTCATTACTTCTTCCAGGGCTGGTCTCCAATTTATAATCTCCTGCCTTGGTTTCCTGAGTACTTGGATTACAGGTGTGTGCTGTGGTGCCTGCCTATGATTTCTTTTGAGATGTCACGATACTGTTGACTCAACATTAATAATGTACCCTGTGTGTGTGTGTGTGTGTATGAAAAGAAGATAAAATTGAAAAAGCAAAGATGAAAATAAGAGAGACAAAACAGAACAAAACAAAACAAAAGCAAAACCAGAGAAAATAAGAGAGAGAATAGTTAGGAGACCAAGCAATAAAAATTTAAAAAGAGGTGGTAGGACTGTGAACCAAAGGCCTCCAAGCTGAAGAGAGATTCAAAATAGTATCTAAGCTATTAGCTCAAATAGACATAGGGTGATTGGACAAACGCTCATTAAAAATCAAGATGGAGGAGAGGTATAACAGGAGAGGGGAGAAACCAAAAATAACACGGGGGCTGAGTTTTTATAATCAGCTACAAAGCTAGAAGGAAAAAGAAAACAGACTGCTGTGTTGACTCTCAAGTGGAATGTTCACTTGGCAGGCTCTTCAGGCATGTCAGTATCAGCGCCTCTGAATTCCAAAGAGCAGGTGTCATATGAAGGACTTAGTAAGAAACACAGAGGGTTGGAATTCAGGCATCTCTGTATCAGAGACTCTAAATTCCAAAGAGCAGGTATCATATGGGGGACTTACTAAGAAACACAAGAGGACTGGAGTCTTTCTTCAGAAGTTATAGTATCTGAGTATTAGACCTTAAAGGTAGAGAAAATCCAGGCCCCAGAGACACCATAGTTACTAATGAACAGCTCTACAGTGGGGAGACCTTGGAGCGTGTAAGCTATTCTGTTTGGTAAGTCCACTACCTACGTGGGAGCTAGAATTTCCTAGGAACGGAGTAAAGGTGCAACTTTGCATTAGGTCCTGAAGTTTGTGAATGAGGATAAGAGGTTGGAAGCTGAGTAGGTGATAGTAGTGAGGGACATGAATGACTGATCGCAATCTTCTCGAATACACATGGGATGAGCTTTAATGCAAGCACTGAGAGTCATTGAGTAGAATCCATGACCATGGAGGGTAAAAGACTTGGACAGGAGACATAGCCTGAGCTATGAGGATGATGAGTGGTGAGTGGTAATTACCATTACAGGCTGGATCTTGAATCGCTGATGCCCTCGATTTGTCTAGGTTATTTCTAGAACTAAAAGTGACATTTGTATGAGACTCCTTCAGATTGGTGAAGATATTTCCTCAAACAACAAACTTGCATTTGTTCAATTCACTTCATTTATTCATCTTCCTCAGTAAAAGGCTACTTCTGTCTATGATCAATATCATCTTAAACCATGTCCAATACAAATACAAGTGCCAAAGGCAAACATAGCTATCTTAGTCAGGGTTTCTATTCCTGCACAAACATCATGACCAAGAAACAAGTTGGGGAGGAAAAGGTTTATTCGGCTTACTTCCATATTGCTGTTCATCACCAAGGAAGTCAGGACTGGAACTCAAGCAGGTCAGGAAGCAGGAGCTGATGCAGAGGCCATGGAGGGATGTTCTTTACTGGCTTGCTTCTCCTGGCTTGCTCAGCCTGCTCTCTTATAGAGCCCAAGACCTCCAGCCCAGGGATGGCACCACCCACAAGGGGTCCTACCCCCTTGATCACTAATTGAGAAAACGCCCCACAGCTGGACCTCATGGAGGCACTTCCCCAACTGAAGCTCCCTTCTGTGATAACTCCAGCCTGTGTCAAGTTGACACACAAAACTAGCCAGTACAATAGCTAAGGAAAATATGGTAGAATATCTAACTTGTCTGTCTTATATTTTTAATTCCTTCAGCTGGGATATTGAATCCCCTCTCTTTATAGCCCCTTGCTACTCTGCATTCCCTTCTTATGTACTTACGCACAAATAAGAATATGGGTTTTGATTTGTAACAAATACAGCTTATAGCTGTATAGCTTGGTCTTCATGTGGGTCCCCTAACAAGTAGAGCAGAGGCTGTCTCTGACTCTCTTGGCTGTCCTTGGATCCCTTCCCCCTACCTGGACTGCCTGGTTGGGCCTCAGTGAGAGAAGGCGTGCTTAGTCCTGCTGGGACTAGACATCCCAGGGTAGAGTGGTACCTAAGGTGGGCTCCCTATAAGGATGGGACTGGAAGGAGAGGAGGGAGGGGAGCTGTGATCCGGACATAAAGTGAATAAAAAATTATTGAAAACAAATGTGTTTTGATGATAAAAAAAAAGGTATAGATAATGATGATGATAGTAATTGTGGTGGTTTGAATAAAAACGGCCTGCTGATTCAGATGTAGAACTCATAGCCACCTCTCCGGGAACATGTTTGCTTGCATGCTTCCACGCTTCCCACTATCATGATAATGAACTAAACCTCTGAACTTTAAGCCAGCCTCAGTTAAATGTTTTCCTTTATAAGAGTTGCCATGGGGGCTGGAGAGATGGCTCAGCCGATAAGAGCACTGACTGCTCTTCCAGAGGTCCTGAGTTCAATTCCCAGCAACCACATGGTGGCTCACGACCATCTGTAATGGGATCTGATGCCCTCTTCTGGGGTGTCTGAAGAGAGCTACAGTGTATTCATACACATAAAATAAATAAAACCTTAAAAAAAAATGTTGCTGTGGACATTGTGGTTCTTCAAAGCAATAGAAACCCTAAGACAGTGATGAGCCTCAGAGCAAACTGGGTGACAAGTCTCTAGCATTCATGAGGTACAGAATGAATAAATAGTTTGCTTGGGTTATATTTCAACTGTTAACCTACATGAGCCCTATAGACAAAACAGAGAATAAATGACTGACTCAGTGACCAGTTCTCCCAATGCCCAAACTACTTCCTAGTTAAAATCAGATGGCCCAAGCTAAAAATGTTAATGTGATTTCAGAGATGCCAAAGTTATCTGCACATTAGCATACCAGGAGATTCTGAACCATCCAAAAGGCACTGCAGATAAAAACACTCGCTATCCTGCAGTTCTATTGTTTATTAAACTATGCCATTAGGTTTAATGAGAATTAAAAATCTATTTAAAATAAACACGTTTTGAGGATCCTGAGGAGATGGATCAGTTTATAAAGTTCTTGCCATGAAAGCACAAGGAACTCGGGATACTCATGTAAAAGCCAGACCTGGTGGTGTGTGTGTCTGTAACCCCGGTTACAAGGAAGAGAAAAAAGAAATGAAGATCCATGGAGCTTATTGGCCAGAGCCTAGCCAATCGGTGAGCACTATGTTCAATGAGAGATCTTGTGTCAAGAAATAATATGGAGAGTGATAGCAGAAGACATCCAACATCAACCTCTGGTTTCCACACATATATAAACAATGGCATGACTATATAAACACACACACACACATTCAAACATACATGCACATATGCATGTACACTAGACCATACATACACAATCCTAACACATCTGATTTTTATTGTAGATGTTGGGGATCTAAAGTAGGATCCTCATGTTTGCACAATTAAGAGAGCACTTTACCCACTGAGTCATCTGCCCAGCCCTGAGAAAGAGAAATTTTTAATAAAGAGATTAGTTCTAAAACCTTTGAGTCTTAGAATTTGATTCAGCATCATAGACAACAGCGCACACCTCCATGACTTTGTCTCATAAGTTTCAACCATTCTCCCATCAATATGATATAGGATAGAGACTTTAAAGAAACTAAACATTTTAAAGAAACTGTATTAACCACTGAGATTTACCGTATATCATAAATTTGACAAATATTGGTATTCAAGGCAGGTTTGTATCTGTTGGGAGGTTTGGTGTAGAGGGTTTATTCAGAGAGTCTAAGGAAGATTCAAACAAGTATGTCAAATAGCCAAACTAAAGGCCAAGCATCTGAGTAAGGAAGGCTCTCTGAGAGTCTCTCAACATTCCAGCCCTTGTGAGGTTTTAATAATGTGTATCATCTGAGCATGGATGTTTCTAGGATGTACAAAGCTGCTCCAGGCTTGAGTTATTGGGATGGCTGGGCTGGATGACAATGAAGTCATGATCACTTATGAGGTTGTGGAAGAAAATGATTTTATGAACCAACAAAGAAGTCAACACTTCACTTAGAGAAAGGGAGAAACAATTACAGCTGATCACTGGTCGTCATTTGTGCCTTCAATGGCTCCCTTGAAGCCGAATGGTTGGAAAAGAAGGTGGTTGTAGACTGCTTGCCGTTCAGGAGTTCTCTACTATTTTAACTTAAGTACATGAGCAGAAACCATGTCTGTGTTCCCTTTCCTACTGGTCCTCCTTCTTCACTTGTAGCTATTACTGAATTGCACATTTCTATCCACCACTGTCTTCTGTATATGTCCTTGCCTCTCCATTTCTGCCATCTTAATCCACACTCATATTGCTACTGGCTTTGCAAGCTCCCCCTGCTTTCAATCTCATTTCCTGTCTATATTTTGCCATAGTAACCATGCCAAAATGCAGCTGTCTTTACTTAAGCATCACTGATAATTGATGAAAAATCCTTATTGTGAGTCTTACACTCTTGCTTCATCTCAGTCTAGTCCCCAAGTCCCCACATCTGTCCTAACCCGATTGCACTGGAATGTCAATTCAATGTATGGAACTGTCATTCTTACTTCAAGCTTTGGCTTTTAGAATCTCTTTGTTGAGCCGGGCGGTGGTGGCACACACTTTTAATCCCAGCACTTGAGAGGCAGAAGCAGGCAGATTTCTGAGTTCGAGGCCAGCCTGGTCTACAGA
>NW_022196905.1:207278533-207284636 GCF_008632895.1 Mastomys coucha
GTCTACAGAGTGAGTTCCAGGACAGCCAGGGCTACACAGAGAAACCCTGTCTCAAAAAACCA
Organism: Mastomys coucha; assembly: GCF_008632895.1. Taxonomy (NCBI): domain Eukaryota; kingdom Metazoa; phylum Chordata; class Mammalia; order Rodentia; family Muridae; genus Mastomys; species Mastomys coucha. The sequence goes on from NW_022196905.1 coordinate 207,278,596, forward strand.
AAGAGAACCTCTTTGTTGGGAATAACTTTGCTTATTTCTGCCCTACTCAGTCAGATTCCTCAAGAGTGATCTGAAATACTTCCCTTAACATCCATAGCTTTTGACTCTGTAGCCTGTGCAGCGTTCACAAGTTTCACTTATTAAAAAATATGCCAGTGATTTCTATTCGTGACATTTCCTCCTTTTGTGTATTCTATTCATGGTTATCATGGGCTGACTCATTATTCACACCCAGAGATTATGTGCATTTACTGCATTCAGTTCCCTTTTACTTTATCAATGGAAGCTACACACCCATCAGTTTTCTGTAGGAGGAGAAAGCTGTAAATACTGGTATCAATTTTGTCTATATTTTTTAGTCCTACTAACAAAAATATGTAAATGAAAAAGAAAAACATGTAACTTATGATGAAGTAGAAGGCATTAAATAAAACAGAATTGCAATCAATACTGTTAAGTTGGATTAAGAGAAGTCAAGGGTAAGTTCTATTTCAACATTTAAGATCACAGTAAGAGCAGCTTCAAAGCAAATCTGCCTTCTTTGCCTAGACTCCTGAACACAGGAACTCACCTTTGTTCCATGTGCTGTTCAATTGTCATAAGAGGGCTATAAGGCAAATACAATGCACACAGGGTGCAATTTACAATCAGCTGGAGGAACCAAGAGCAATAAAACTGGTGAATAACACTTAAGATGATATATAATTAAAATCATGATGCTAATCATGGAACTGATAATTGTTCTGTGTTAGTGTTCTAGAAAGGCTGTATTCTAAAACAGTATTTTTTACTTAAAGGCATGCCACTCACATCATACAGTGAAAATATCATGCATGAGGTCAAGGACACTACAAGAAGAACACCCACAGAGTCAACTAAACTGGGATCATCGGGACTCACAGAGCCTGGGCCACCAATCAGGGAACATGCAGGAGCTGGACCTAGGCTCCCTACACATTTGTTGCAAATGTGCAACTTGGTGTTCATGTGGGTCCCCTAACAAATGAAGTGGGGGCTGTCTCATCCTCTGTTCCCTGCCATTAGATCCCCTTCCCCTTCCTAGACTGCCTGGTTGGTTCTCAGTGTAAGAGGATATGCTTAGTCCTGCTGAGACTAAATGTCCCAGGATGGGGAAGTACCCTAGAGGGTCTCCCCTTCTCTAAAGAGAGGGGAAGGGGAAAATGGGAGGATTTGTAAGGGTGGGAATGGGAAAAGAGGAGTGAAGGGGCTGTGAACAGGATGTAAAGTGAATAAAAATTATATAAGAAAAAGGATGCAATGGGATTTTTGTTTATGTTAATTTTGCACTAACCTTAGTTTCCTTTCTTTGCTAGTATGCTTCAGGATATAAGAGCTTAGTTACTAATGTATAATTACTCAACCACACTTTTGGTTTATTATCAAAGTTAAACTAGTTTAGGAATATCAATAAACAGCTGTTGTAATCCTAAAAAAAAAAAAAATCATGCATGGAATGAACAGCAATTTGAGAAGTTATAAAACTTCCAAATACATAAAGCACTTTACACCAAAATTATCTGGACTCAAAGACTATACAAGACTTATACATAGTGAATTTATACATAGTTAGAATGTTCATTCAATAAATAAATTTCATTTATTCATAAAAAGAGGTCATCCACTATTTATATACAATGTACCCCATTTCAGAACATTCAAGCTGCAGAAACATGGTTTGATTTAAGAGAACTTCACAAAGAATATCTATAATCTCTACAACTACAAAGATATACTTTATAAAAATTGAGCCTGTCTATATCATTCCAGAAGGCAGTATTTCTCTAGGACTAGGTCAAATTTAGACTAATTAATTAATTCAACAAACTTGTCTAAGAACATTTTATATGACTTACTCTAAGTTAGACTCTGGCCTGGTCTACAGAGTTCCAGGACAGCCAGGGCTACACAGAGAAACCCTGTCTCGAAAAACCAAAAAAAAAAAAAAAAAAAAAAAAAAAAAAAAACCGAAAAAACCCCAACCAACCAAAACCTAATGGGACCAATCCCTGTGCTCTCTCTCTCTCTCTCTCTGTGTGTGTGTGTGTGTGTGTGTGTGTGTGTGTGTGTGTGTGTGCGCGTGCCCGAGCGCATGTGTACATATGCACACAAGTGTTGGTAGTGGTGGGGTAGAACTATTGAACACAATGCATACTCTAGGCACTAGGCAAGCACTTCACTACTGAGCTATATCCATAGCCTCCGTATTTTATTTTATTTTATTTTATTTTATTTTATTTTATTTTATTTTATTTTATTTTATTTTATTTTATTTTATTTTATTTTATTTTGAGACAGGCTCTTACTGTGTATCCCAGGCTGGCCCCCAACTTGCTATCATCTTGTTTAGAGCACACGGAACTTAAATCCCAGGTGTGCATGTCTGTAGTCAGTGCTGGGCATAGGAATGAACCTGAACCGGATGGATGGTGGAAGTCTTGAGCCCTAAGGGAAGATCTGCTAGTCTTTGCATCTTGATAGGCCAAAGGGGGTTGATAGTCATTGGAGGTCTCCCCTTCTCTGAGGATAAAGGGAGGGGGGGGGAGAGAAAAGGGAGGGACTGGGAGGAGAGGCGGGAGAGGAAGCTGCCATTGGGATGTAAAGTAAATCAATCAATTAATTAATGGGAGAAAAGAGAGAAGTCTTGAAACCTAACCTAGGTCCTGCCATGGTTAACTCCTGTGTTAATGCAGGAAAATACTTTAATTCCTTTGTACACACATTCTCTTATCAACTCAGAGCAAAAGTTCAAACTTCAAAGTACCTTGTCAAGTTAGTATGTACAGGCTAACAGTATTGTCTACACAGCTCACTCAAATAACTTCAAAACACATCAGATCTCTACATGTCTAGGGCTTTACTGACAAGTCCTTTCCTTAGTATTATTTTTTTTATTAGATATTGTCTTTATTTACATGTCACATGATTTCTCCTTTCCCAGTTTCCCCTCCAAAAAGAAAAGAAAGAAAAAAAAAAAAACAACAACAAGAACAGACCCCTGTTGCCTCCCCCCTCCCCCTGGTTGCTACCCCACCCTCTCCCACTTATTGGCCCTGGCATTCCCCTACACTGGGGCACAGAACCTTCACAGGGCCAAGGGCCTCTCCTCCCATTGATGAGCGACTTTGCAATCCACTACTATACACATGCTGCCAGGGCAATCAGTCCCACCATGTGTACTCCTTGGTTGATTGTTGAGAGGAAGTATTATTTTTAAAAAGAAATTAAAGTGTGAGTTCTGGTCTGGGTGTGCAGCTCATGAAACAAGAAGACAAGCCATTGTTTTCCATCTAGTATTAGATAGAACCTCTATTCTCTCATTGGGAACTCTCACTATCATCTCTGGACATAGGATGGATTCTTCCTCTGTGTGTGAACCTTTCCTCTCCTCTCAAGACAGAAGCCTGCATCTGTAGCACCCCAGGAGTGCCCTAAGAATAAAGTGACCAAACCAGCTCAGTCAGTCAACAGGGTCTCAAGGGAGGGAGTGAGGACTGAAACGAAAGAGACAAGTGGACATTATAGCATGACTCCAGCCAGTGCTGAGGCTGAACCAGCTTTATTTTTTCCCCAGTCTCCTTTTATATCAATCTAGGTACATCCCTAAAACATGGTCAGTTCTTAGATCAAAGACAAAGTAATCAAGCAAGGCAGTAAACAAAGAGATCACTCCTGGTAGTCATCAAGCAAAGCAGTAAACGAAGCCCCATGGTCACTGTTTCTAATATTCTTATCTGAGCCTACTTCCTTGTCCAAGCCCAGTGACAAATGCCACATTTCTAGAAGCGACACCAAAAGCTCTCCACGATAAAGTAAAGCTTGCTAAAGCAAAAACCAAGCAGAACCCAACTACCCTCAACATTGTTTTAAACTTTCCCTCATTCTCTTTAACTCTCTGCAGTCATCTTTCTGCCCCCGATTGTTTTATTCTTCCTTCTAGTTTTCTTCATAGTTCTTGCTGAGAGGTTGACCCAGGAAAATTTTTAAAAAGAAATTCAAGTGTGAGTTCTGGTCTGGGTGTGCAGCTCATGAAACAACAAGACAAGCCATTGTTTTCCATCTAGTATAAGATAGAACCTCTATTCTCTCATTGGGAATGGATGGGATGTTAATTCCTATTTGTTTGTCATACTGAGAAGTCATGGCTTGGGCTTTGTCTTTTCCAGAAAGACAAACTAGACATCAAACTAGATGTCTGACCTGCAGGGGGGCCTAGACAAGAGTGCAGCCTATACACACACCTTCAGCCAACCTTGAAGCTCTGCATGTGGCCCCCAACAGCCTTATCGAGAGATGAAAATAGATCTGGGCATGGTGCTACATGCCTTTAATATCACTTTGAGGGTGAGGATAGAAGACCATGAGTCTGAATTTAGTCTAGGATAGCTACACTGTGACATTCTGTCTCAAGGGAAGTGAAGGAGGAGAAGGGGAGAGAACATGTACCAGGTGCTCTGTGTGAGAAGTGAGATGAGATGCTGGTAGTCTTCAGTCTGTCTCCTGAGGTCCATGACAGAATGAACAACCTAAAAGAGTGACAATTTTGTCAAAGCTATGTGATAGGAGTCCCAGGTACTTTCATTTATATATAAGCCATCAATTAACTTTGTGACATTTAACCTTATTTTTCCTTTGTATTTTTTTAAACCTGTAAAAGAAGTCTAAATAATGTCTAGATTCTTTCTAGCCCTAAAGATATCTTTAAATGCATGGTGGGTGGTTTTTTTTTTTTATTTTTTTTTTTTTATTTAGGGTTGAGGAGTATGGCTACATAAATTCTACATCGCGATGGATTTCTTTCTTTAAAAGGTTCAAGGGTCTATTTTTCTCCATTTCTAGAGCACACTCTGTCATTTATCGGCTGGTACTCTCTTACCAGAAGCCTATGTGTATAGTGTGAACATGCCCTTGTCTTTTAATTACCAACATGACAATAAAACCCAACACTGTCTTCAAATTAATTAAACAATGGTTCTTACCATAGAGGCCATAAGATGGCTCTTTCTACTCAAGCACACACGTGGAGGCAGGGATGACATGGTTTTGCTCACAGACAGAATGAACTTCAGTTTGCAGGTAAAAAGTACTCAGGCAAATGAATATCTTTGAAAGGAATGGTTTGTTGGATCCATGGGCGTCTTAGAAGACAGATACCTTCAGGAAAGACGGGGAATGAATGAGGATATGGGTGTGTGCATTTGGGAAGGGCATTCCTCAGTTCCAGAGTCAGAGGGAACATTGGAGTTCTATCTCCAGGAAGCATGCACATAAGTGTACACCTTCAAAGTGCCAGACATGGGATTCAGGTATTATTTGATTCCCACCATATTATATGATAGGCTGGGTGAGGGATACATTTTCCAGCTCCATCTGGGAATTATATATTTATATATATTATATATTAATTATATATCATATATACATTATATATATTTATATATTTTTAATAAAGGTTGTTACTGCCTCTTCAAAATTCTGTGTTCTTTATATCTTTCATTAAAATATTTATTGTTATGTGTTTGTGTCCACATGTGTATATATGGTTGGGGGTGCACTTGAACCACATAGCATACCTATAGAAGTCAGAAAGCCACATTGTAGAGTCAGTTTTCTCCATGTACTTTTACATGGGTTTCGGGGGAATAATCTCAGGCTCCCACTGAAACATCTTGCTGGCCCCGAATTGTACTGGTTCTTAGTCTTGCCCAGGCTGGGGACTTCATGGCTATGAGAAAATGCTGATGTCTGTGCCCAACCAAATAAGAACTGCCTGGGGCATGGAATGGAGGGGTATATAGAGATAAGCTTTCAAGAGGGTGTCCCTGGCTGGAGAGATGGCTCAGGGGTTAAGAGCACTGACTGTTCTTCCAGAGGTCCTGAGTTCAATTCCCAGCAACCACATGGTGGCTCACAACCATCTGTAATGGGATTTGATGCCCTCTTCTGGTGTATCCAAAGACAGCTACAGTGCACTCATATATATATATATATATATATATATATATATATATATATATATATAT
>NW_022196905.1:207285550-207310536 GCF_008632895.1 Mastomys coucha
GAAGAGAAGAGAAGAGAAGAGAAGAGAAGAGAAGAGAAGAGAAGAGAAGAGAAGAGAAGTAGAGGCTGTCCGTGAGCATGTGGAGTGGTGGGGAAGGGAGAAGGGATTGGGGAGAGAGTGGGAGCAGGGAGGCAAAAGGAGGAGCAAGAGAGAAGGAGAGAGAGAGAGGAGGGAGCAAACAGCACCTTTTTTTTGTTTGTTTTGTTTTATTTTGTATTTATTTTTGTTTTTTGTTTTTTAGAGACAGAGTTTCTCAGTATAGCCCTGGCTGTCCTTGAACTCACTCTGTAGACCAGGCTGACCTCGAACTCAGAAATCTGCCTGCCTCTGCCTCCCAAGTGCCAGGATTAAAGGCGTGTGCCACCTGGCTATTGACAGGTAACTGAGGTAGAGCATACCTGGCTGTTGTCAAGTAATTGTGGGGAGGAGTTTAGACAAAATGCTAACACCTTTGATGATGACCAAAGATGACAAAATGTGTAAGCCAAAGAAATCCTCTCCTCTTTAACTTGCTTTTTGACTATGGCATTTCATCACAACTATAGCAACCCTGACTAAGACAAGGAATTTTATGCTGTTTTCAAGGACTGTATGTCAGGATGAGTTAGATTATTTCAACTCAGGTCTGAGTCTGGTAGAAGGTGTTGAGGTGAGTTATCAATCTGTGAAGATGCAGGGTGTGCCAGGAGGCTAGGAAAGCTTGCTTTTGATTGTTCGTCACAGCTTTTGGTTGTAAAAAGTAGTGGCTACCAGAGGCTATTAGAAGATGTTTCTTAACATGCCAGTGATGGTCAGTTTTCAAGCTGAAACCTCAGCTCCACAGTTCTAGGTCACAGGCAGTTTCCACAGCACTACAGAAGCACAAAACACCACATGGTGCTGAGTCCAGCATGACATTGGTGGGGACAGAATGACATGGCTCCTGTCCCTGGGACAGGGTTAGGAGGTGTGAGCCTCCATGAGTGTTGACAGCTACCATGGGCATAAGGCTTGTTTATATAAAAATATACATATCTTACCTTTCTCCTTTAAGGAACGTTCTCCCTGTTAATGACTCCATGACAATCACAGGCAGCATGAGTCTGGGAGGCGTGGGTGTGGCTAATGACTTAGCAAAATGAGAGACACTGGAAATTTCAGTGCAGCCTTTAAGGCAGTGGAAAAGAACTCTAAAAACATGAGTTTGAAAATATATAATTTCTCAACTGTGCAAAAAATAAGGATGCAATATGAATTATATGAGGGGCTTCATGAATTTAAAGGAACAGTGGCAGCTACAGTATGAGCCAGCTTGTCAGAAAGATACTAAGGAAGGAGAAAAAGAAATTTAGGAAGTGTTGATAGAAGGAGATCCCAACCAGGTAAGGTTTTTGTTTGTTTGTTTATACTTACAAAGGCAAACAAATCCCTGAGTTCGAAGCTGGCCTGGGAGAGGCTGGCCTGGGAAAGAGCAAGGTTAGCCCAGCTGTGGTAGAAAGGGTAATTTCAGGACTGGGTCCCACCCAAGTAGCTTATTGTCTGTGCTTAACAGAGGCAGGCAGATCTCTGAATTCTTTTGCAAAGTTAAAAGAAAATGTGTGCTTGCTGTCTCCTAAGAATTAAGGGGCTGAGGTTATAAGATGATGATTCATAGGATAATTAAAATGGAACCTGGAATAAATAACTGAATTGGTAATTTAAATAATAAGAAATTGGTTTTTTGGTCTATATGAGATAAGCTAACAGAACGCCATAGCAGTTCCTCTTTAGAATTTTCTCTAGGGAGAGGATGTTGCCTGTGTCCTCAGTCCTGCAGTCCTGCCTGGTATCCCCACTTTGGGGCAGTGGTTGAGTAGGCCTGGGATCAATGGCTCAGATTCCAGGAGCAGGAGAGAATGCAGAAGCAAGCTCATTTATTAATTCTCAGAGAGCATGTGCGTCCCATTGGTCCCAAGCAAAGGTGTCTCCCAAGTGGCAGTTCCTGACTGGCTGGCATTATCTGCATCTCCAACTCTTGGCTCTCAGGCAGGCCTCAGTTAGGCCCTCATGAGGCAGTTGCTCCAGTGCTGCAGGGACCCACTCAATGTTTACTGACATGTATGCAGAAGCAGCCACCACCCTGGCAGTGGGGGCCTTTCTGTGCCTCCTACCAGAGGTGAGCTATCTGGAGATCTCTGGAGAGCAAACACAGCTCTTCAAGAATTTTTTTCTAACAGAATTTCTGATTTTAGTTAGAAAATCCATGAAGAGGAAACATAGCTCTTTTAGAATTTTTCGTAGCCCTTTTAGATTCTTTTCTTTTTTCTTTTTTTAAAGATTTATTTACTTATTATATGTAAGTACACTGTAGCTGTCTTCAGACACTCCAGAATAGGACATCAGATTTCATTATGGATGGTTGTGAGCCATCATGTGGTTGCTCGGATTTGAACTCACGACCTTCAGAAGAGCTGTCGGCACTCTTAATCGCTGAGCCATCTCTTCAGCCCTTAGATTTTTTTTTTTTCTAACAAAAGCTCTTCTAACAAGATTTTTTTCTAACCTAGGTCAGAAATCCCTGGAATTACGTAGAGAGCTGACACAGCTCTTTTAGAATGTTTTCTAGCCGCTACCCAGAGAAGGCTGTCTGAAGAGCGAACACAGCTCTTTTAGAATTTTTTTTCCTGGCTTTCTGATTTTAATCAGAAAACCCAAGAATTACTTTTAGAATGTTTCTAACAAGATTTCTGACGTGGTTAGAAGATCCAAGAATTTTTAATAGCAGCTTTTCTGATCAAAGTCATGACCGTGAGCTATCCAGAGAGCTTTTTGAATTTTACTAGTAGAGAGAGCTGTCTCAACCACAGAGTTTAGAAGAGCAAGAAAAAGTTGTGTAGAGCAGAACACACAGACAGAGCAGTCTAGAAAGCCAACTGAGGAGAGCCTAGCCGCCAGCTTGGGCCCATGATTTGACTCTGAGTTGCTGGTTTTTGCTGCTCCCAAACACCCTTGTCTCAGGAACCTGGACCTAGCCAAGACTGGTCCTTGGCGACCTGTGGATCCTGACAAATGAGAACAGACATCTGAGAAGACAAGCTTGTGAAGGAAACCCATGGAAAAGGAAATAGTCAGCTGACTTCAGATGTGGATGAAGGCCAACAGTTTTATCTTGCTCTTTAAGACAGTGATGAGGGAAAACCCTGCTCCCCCATTGTGCAGGAATGAAAATAACTCAACATGATGTCTAATTGCAGAGAGAATGCTGGAAACAAGCAGTTATCAATATCATCAGAATGTTTACTATTTTTCTTTCCTGCCTACCTCACATTCATTGTGGAACAAATATAACCCACCTCTTAAAGAGTTCACAAACGTTGTGTAGATTTTTAATGCTGATAATACAGTATGACAGGAAAAATATTATTGGTGTTGATTAATGTTGTGTTTCATAAAGAAAAGGCAACTCTCATTCCCTGGAGAACTTACACATAAATTGTTTCATTTAGAACAATGGCAGAGAGACATTTCTTATCTCCCTGGAAGCAACAGGGCATCTGCTTTGCACTGCTCCAGGGGCTGACTTTCAGGTCATAATGTGTGTGTCTGACCTCCATACAATTACAGCCATGCTGTGCTGTGTGCTGTATTTGGTGATCCTGAGCAGAGAGGCTCCTCAATCAAGTGCAAATGCCAGAGAGGAGAGATTATGACAAGCACAGGAAAGACGATCATGACATAAAGGGGGGGGGGGCAATGAGACTCTGGGTTGAGTAAACCATGTTTGTGCAGTTTGTGGTCATTTTGTTTGACATTCATTCCATTACAATTTGTAGACCAATGCTTACCCTAGGTATTGGCCCATGGTATTGATGACATACATGGCTTCTGGGGGAGCTGAAATCTATATGTAAACACTGTCCCTCAGGTGTCACCCCATGGTCCAGCCTCTGCCAGATGTCCATGAAATGTCTCCCAAGTGTGTTAGTTGCTAAAATTTATATTAATGGGTGCAATAAAGACTGCTTTCTGTGTCGGAGGATGGGAGGCAAGCAAAGAAATGTCCTGAAGGCTGGTTGTTGAGAGGAGGTGAAGTTCTCTAAGTGAGCTGTGGAGTGAAATGTTCTAGACAATGGAGCCAGTGTGAAGCTGCAGAGACTGGCGGTTTAAGGGTTGGAACATACCAGATTACACGGAGGCAAGGGATCTGGCGGCAAGGTGATACAGCTGAAAAAACCCAGTGTTAGATTAGCCTGGCTACAGAAAGGTGGCCAGCAGGTTGGTCTTAATTCTTTGGGCAGGAAAGAGGGTGATCATTGAAAGTGTTTCAACCACTGAATGGTAGATCGAGTATTTATTGAAAACAAACAAACAGCTTTATTCACAACCTGGACAGTGTGTGGTACAGGTTCTGAGAGAAGGATCTGCCATCTCTCTTTTGACAGGATCACCTGAAGTACTTGTTTGACATACAGGTGCCAGGACCCTGCAGTGTTCTATTTCTTAGCTCTGGGCTGAGGCGTGGGCTCAGAATTTAAATAAGCTATTTCAGTGTTTAAATAAGTTATTTGGGTCATTTTCTGTACATGCATGCTAATTAAATTTAGCTTAGGAACAGGTCGGGGGGGTGCACTGGTTATCTATTTCTGTGTAACAGACTACCTCCAAATTACTGACTTCCTACAATACAAACGGCCTGTCTTTAAGGAATTTGAGAGTGGCTTAGCCGAGCAATATCATGAATTTTCAGTAAAGCTACAAGCCAGTATTGGAGTTCCTACATAGCTTGATGGCATCTGAGGATCTTCTTCTCATTTGATCTGTGTGGGTTTAGCCTTCATTTTTAGCCTCTCTGGGTAGATCTCCCCCAAGGATTACTTGATATGGATATTCTTATCTCTCAGCATGAATGTTTCAAGGGTATGGGAGACAGAGGGGGAAGGACAAGGGATGGCAGGGAAGAGACAGAGCTACAGACAAGACAGAGGAACAGACTTTCCTTTCCCATTGTTTTTAGGTATGTTCTTACTGTGAATCTAGGCTGACCTGAAACTAAGTAGCTCGCATTGGCCTTTCTAGTTCAGCATCACGAGTGCTGGGATAGTAAATCTTTGCCACTACCACACCCTAGTCTGGGATAGTATACCACCACTTCTGTGTTCTACTGAGCACACAGACCAATACCTGGTGCAGCGATGGTCTGCAGGCTTTGACCAGGATAACTGGGGATAGCCTCAATCCAGGTAAGGTGGGAGACAAAAATTTCATAGCCTTGGTATAAGAGGGTAGGAACATGAATTTACAGTATCTGACATGGAGTAATATGAGCTAATGTGTTTGAATATTGCATGCCAGAAATGGTCCCGAACACTTTGTGCAAGAGCCTCTGTCTATTCAATAGTCTCTGGCAGGCAGTAAGTGTCCAAATGTATTAGAGCCAGACAGGCTCTGAGCGCTTTGCATGCATTATCTCACTTAAGCCTCACGAGAACTGAATCAGCCAGGCACTGCTACTCTCATGAATGGCACACTGTAAGGCTAATAATGTAAGGGGGAAGAGCTGTTATCAAGAAGGGCTTGTCAGGACTTGGAGACAGAATGAATATGGAGGAGGGCACCCAGTGATAGCATCAGCATCCCATGGGCTTTTGAGCTGGCGGATGGCCCTCCTGTACAGCTCCTTAGCTCCCAGGGAGTGTGAGGACACTCGCTGAGCAGATACCACGGCTAAGCAGAGGATGACGGACCATTCGAAAGCACCTCTTTGGGCCACCCAATTCAGTGCAGTGGAGAGTAAGCTTTGGGCCAGGAATCCTTGCCTGAAGGGATCTCAAGCGCCATTCCTAAATGGCTGAGTCTTGTCTCCTGAGAGTGTAGGGTGTAACTCCTGGCTGTAAGGTTTTCCAACTCAAGAGTTTTCTGCTGGTTGTGAAAGCCTAAGATAAACAACGTTTGGGCCCAGCGTGTCAGGCTCCTAAATTGATTGGACAGGGTTGTATAAAGTCACACCGTGTTTCTTGTTTATAACACTTCTCTCCAACCTGCACAGTCTGAAGTCCTATGTCTTCTCTCCCCACCCCCACTCCCACCGCCCAGCCCTGTTTTCTTCCACACATCCCTAACGTTCCGTTCCTCACTCATGGAAAAGGCTGGTCCACCTTTCCACTCCGTTCAGCTTTTCTCCCTCCCAGATAGGCGTAGGCTTCAGCGGTGCCCTGTGCCACCCCGGCCGGCCCTGATCTGTTAGTCACAGGGGACTTACTCCGTTTTTTTTCCCCCCTTCATTTTTCTCTCCCTGGCTGCCCCCGTTCCTAGTGCCTTCAGCCTGCCACATTCCAATCTTTCTCTTCCTTGATCATGCCCTGTAGAGCCACACCTGGAGTTACGAATGCTTCAGAGTTTGATAATTTACTTAATGTCAACAAAAGAGAAGGGAAAAGTAAGCTGTAGAAAATGCAGGCCCAGAACTTCGGCCAACTTGGCTTGCAGAACCCAGGTTCCCAGATGGGCCGTACCTGCCTCTGCAGGCTCCACCTAGCAAGTCAAGTGTGGAAGAGGTCGAGCTGTTGTAATTAGTAAGTCCCACAGACCCCGCTGAGGTGGCAAGGCAAACTACCCCAGACTGCAGACAGCGCTCTAGACTAACCAAGGACTAGTGGCCTTGCTGTCGCTGGACCAAGGCAGCCAAGCCTTGCCTACTGGCCCTGGAGCGCCTCCAGCACCCGGGTGGGGCCTTGAGGGAGCGCCCAGTCAGTCACCCCAGCATGTGGGCGCGGCGGGGCGGGCCAGGGCTGCGATCTGGACGCCGAGTGTCCTTCTGGGCCCGAGTGTTTGTCCAGACGGCCCGCGCGGCTGGGTCTCTGCGCGGCTGGGTCTCTGCCTGTCCTCCCTTCTCTTCCTGGACAATTGCAATAGTAGACAATCTGGAGGTGGCAGGTGCTTGAGCCACCTTGCTCCGGGTCCTGAGCAGGTAGGTGACCGGGTCGGGTAAAACGCTGGAGCATGGAGCCAGGCAGAAGCGCGGGCGGGGAGTGGGAACCCGGAGGTGGGTCTCTAGAGCGAAGGGTGAAGCACAGAGGACAGGGACAGGAAGAGATCCTGGTTCCCGCGGCCAGGCTGCTCACCTGTCCCTCTGGTCCCTCCTCCACCGCGCGCAGGGCGAGCTCAGGTGCCCAGAGGAACCGACCGCAACGGCTGCGGGTGTCCGATGTCCCGTGTAGGGTGTCCAGTGTCTGCAGCCGGGGCCGGGTGAGTGGCGGCCCTAAGAATAGAGGGCTTGTGATCATTATACTAAGAGTCTCCAGTGGGAGGAGAATCGGGGGCGACTTAGAGTCTTTCGGGGAAGTTGTGGCGTCCCGGCAGTGTGCACGCACACGCGGTGAGTGCTTAGACTGCTTGGGGCAGGTGCAGCTGCGGAGGGCACCTGCGACAGTCTGGACCACGAAGCAGATGCTGGGTGCCTACAACAGTACCCACAAACCAGCGGAAGTCCAATCACCGGGCAGTGCCATGTGGTCACTCCTGGCCCGGAGACCTTCCAGACGGAGAGTCCTGAAACCTGTTTCAGCCCACGCAGAACTCCATTAGTGAGTTCCCCGCGCGGGGACACCCTCCCGCGGGCGCCCTCACGTGGTACAGAGAGCGTCGGGCTCCTCCCTGTGATTCTGGGTCAATGCTAAATCTAGAATCAGCCTAGCCAGGACTTTCCTCAACAAAAGTGAACCATCCACAGCTGCTCCTGCCCTAGGGGCTTCATGGAGCTCACTTCCCCGGCAAGCTTCTCTTGTTTGTGTGATGAAACAATTGTATTTATAATTTTTTTAATTTAATAAATAAGTGGAAGAAATACTTAGGTGAAGATTTGGCACAAATGGACTTTTCTAGGTATATCTGTGAAATACTTCAATCTTGAGAGTGTTTACAAACTTCTAGCTGCTCTCACAAACTTGCAATTTATTTTATTTTCAAAATCAAGTAAATTAATAAGAAAAAATATTGAACAATTCAAAGCCTGTCCACAGAGCTATGTTTAAAAGATGAATAGAACTTAAAACTAAATTATTAACTTTAGGGATATACATATTGTACACACCACAATATTTTTATGAAGATAGCGGTAGCTAGAGTACTAGTATTACCATTATTGTTATTATTAGGCTCTGTATTAATTAAAAACACAATTGTGTAAAAAATAAAAAAAAGGAAAGTATGAAAGTCAGACCAGATCTTCAAGTATCCTGGGATCTTAACTAAATTTTGGTCTCTTAAGAAATTTTTAGAGTGAGCAACAGGTGTGGGCTTGTTGCTTGTTATTTGTCTTTTTCAAGAAAATGCCACAGGAGAAGAAAGACAAGTTAGCTGAGCTGCACTTCCTGTTGGTCCCTCGCTATGGGACCCCGACATCACCAGGTAGATCAGTATTAGTCGTGATTGTCCTGCAGAGTGAAAGGAGGAAAATCCCGGGCGGGTTCACTTCCTCCTTTTTATTTCCTGTACTTGTCTCAATAACTTCAAGGTAGATTTCATCTCACGATCTAAGAGCTACAAAGATCCCCAGATTAATTTTATGGACTAGGAAACAGGGTCCAAGGACGTGAGGAGACCTCCCAAAGTCACAGCTTACTGGAGGCAGAGCTGGGAATCTAGGCTGGTGTCTCTGGAGGTATCCTGTGAACCATTTGCTGTGCTGTGCTCTCCTGCAGGAAAGCCTTGAGGAGCTAGTTAAAGGACAGTCATTCAGAGGGAATCAGCAGTCCAGTTTGGTGCCCATAGTCAACAGCCACAGACACTCGTTAGCTGGGTTTCTTTTGCATTCTCTGAGGCCACCAGGAGCCACGACGGTAGCTTCTTCAAGAGCGATTAAACTGGCCCTGGTGGTCGGGGTCTATAATCCCAATTTTGTGAGAGACAAAGACAGCTAGAATGAAAAGCTGAAAGCCTGTTTAAACTAGGATATCTTAAAAACTGGCCCGGGCAGTTTAAACTCCATTTCAAAATATAGAGTAAAAAGGGGGACTAGAGATATCGCCCAGTAACAGAGAAAATTGCCTAGCATTTGCAAGGCTTTAATCCTCGGATCATAAAATAAAACATACCGAGTAACCTTGATGCTTGAAGCCCATGTTACACAAGCTACCCAAAGCAAGACAAAAGACAAGAAAAGAGCTTGCAGGTCTCTTTACTGAGGTACTAGGAAAGGGAAGATTAAGGAGACAAAGTATCTGGCAAGTGCAGAATAAGAGGAAGACAAACTTGCTACTGGACCAATGTGGGTGTCAGCGCCGCTCCTTTCTAAGCTTATCTACACTTGATAAGGGTAGGGCTTCTGCACTAGCTGACATATCTCCACTTTGGCAGTTTTCGTCCCAAGGACATTTTCTGGTCTTTGCTCTGAAATTTTCAAAGTGGCACCACTTCCTGATTCTGGAATCAGGAGTAAACTTGTAGCAGCCAGTCTGTGCAGTGGATACAGTAACTCCCAGCCATCACTGGCTTCCTCAGCTATGCAATGGGACTGGCCTCTTGGAGAGTGGATGGAGTGAGTCAACTGATGCTGAGTGCATATGGTAGTGCAGGAAACAGTTAAGTGTCAGTTCTGTTATCAGAGAGCAGTCTGGCCTAGACCGGGGAGGAATGTGCCCTTGGCTCTTTGAGGGAGTTAATTTTCAGCTCTCTCTGACCCTCTATTTACTGGACTGAAAAGGGGGATAGAGTAGAAGCGGTAGACCTCATCAGCCGCTGGGTTTTTTTTTTTGTTTTGTTTTGTTTTTTGTTTTTTTTTATCGTGTTTTTCTATGGGTGTTAGCCATTGAAGCCATGGAATGTGCTCATTTATGGATGATTCCTGGAATTTCAGGGAGTCATTTAGTTTGTTTACTTTACTCCTTTACCTCAGGACCTTGAAGTCACGTGTTCCAAAGAGTCAGATTCTTTCCCTATCTAAGACTATCTATTTTCCCTATAGAAGACTATCTTCTATACACCTTTCCTTTAGAGTGGACTTGGTTTGCTGTATTCTCTAAGAATGTACTAGAACCCAAATACCACAAGACACTGACTCTTTACTGTATAA
The DNA here is from genome assembly GCF_008632895.1 of Mastomys coucha. Taxonomy (NCBI): domain Eukaryota; kingdom Metazoa; phylum Chordata; class Mammalia; order Rodentia; family Muridae; genus Mastomys; species Mastomys coucha. The sequence goes on from NW_022196905.1 coordinate 207,295,578, forward strand.
CCTTTTGAAGACCATCCCAAGGAGTATGGAAGCTTAACAAGGGGCCCCGGCAGGGGTATGCCTGGCTGAGTTACAGTCACGACATTGATTTGAATGCTATTTAATATTCCTCTTAATCTCGTGTTCCATTTTGAACTTCAGTAGTTAACATGCTGTGGGAGAAAATAGGGTGTAGGTAGGGACTGAACACATAGCCGCAAGGCCCTGCTATGCAATGAATAGTGAATCCAAATGCTACAGATGTTGTGTGGCACCTGACTACTGAGTGTGCTGGGCTCAAAGGACTGTGTTCAAGAGGCTACTTTATAAGGAAACAGAGGCGGGAGGGAAAGAAAAAGGACTAAAACTCACAAAGACAGGAAGAGGCAGGGAGAGTCAAGATTACTATAGTAATGATATTCTCAAGTTTAAGTGTGTAGTGTATTGCTTTCTATGGAAAAACAAGGTATTTGAGTGAGCATGGCTAGAGGCAAGATTTATGAAGCATTGTAGGCATAGAAATCGTAGTTGACCTTTTATCACATAGATGATCCTGAAATATCATAGTAAGACTTTTGTAGTCCTATGACATTTGAAACAAATTAAATCTCTTTTCTCCAGAATATAAAGTATATTATGGATATAGATGCATGCATACACACATATACATATATTCATATATAATATTTCTTTCTGTTGATAAAAGTGTAAGAGTTTGGGGCCGGGGAGATGGATCAGTGAGTAAATAAAGGATGAGAGTCTGCATTAAGATCTCATTTGCAGTGGTATTTAATTCCAGTGCCTCTCTGGGGAGATGAGAGATGGAGCCAGGAGACACCCCAGGGCTTTCCAGACATCTGGTGTGATTGGTCTACACAGGGCTGAACAAGCAAAAGAGAAACCTTGTTTCATGAAGGTGGAGGGCCACAATGGACACCTAAGATTGTCCCCTGTGGCATACATACTTGTACATACATGCATGAATATATAATATATGCAGGTCATAGACACACACAGAGTCTGAAGGGTTGGCATCTAAAAGAATCTAACCACAAAAATCTATGTAAAATAAACTGAGACCTGAAGGAATTGTTGCCGGTTAGTACTACCTTCTTGACACTGTGCATGCCCAATTCCACAGACCTCTTTCTGAAGGACCCTCTTGATAAACTTTTATAAATCAAAGACAGAAGCCTGTGGCCTCTCCTCCACACTTCTGATAGCTGAAACTTAATTTTTACTAAATTAAGTTATCTGGAAAGGAGACACCTGAGAGCTGCTGACCCTCCAGGATGTTGGTTCGCGCCCTCTTCTGTACTTGTTCTGCTCTCCTGGCTCTGCTGGGTTATCTGGAAATGCCCATGGTAAAAGATGTGCAATGCTTAAGAGAGGGGAAAGAAAGACTGCACTCTCGTCTTTTATTCCTCCTCTTTTTTTGAGAAGGCTCTGCTCCTCTCAAAGTGTCTCAAATGTGGTACTTTCCTTTGGAAGAAGTCACCTGAGGCAGATATTTTAATTTCCCCTTGTGACCCTTTGCTTTTGTTTTTGTTGTTGATTTCTTTCAGCCATGCTGTTGGCAGCTGGACGGCACTGGGGAAATAATGTGTTTGTTCAGCTGGGAGGAGGCCAAACAAGCCTCTGTTAAATTTCTGTTTCCCTGAGATTGGTACAAAGTTGCTGTTTTTCCGATAAAGTATCTATTATGGAAGAGAGGTTAAACAAACTTGTAGCTAAACACACCTGCGCTTTCTCCTTCTTTGAAATGAAAACCTATATTGTATTTCTTCCTGGCTTTCTTTACTGGCCTGCTCCTGTCTAGAATCTATACATTTTAAAGCCTGATTTGGACTGTTGCTCTTTGTAGGTTTGTCCACGTTCACTGACCAGCATTTATTACAGACACCGCTCTGCTGATTTCCTGCTGTCGGAGGCGTAATTGCTGGGCTGTTCAAGTCTCTGGGAAGGTAGAGCGGTGCCCAAGCTCCTGGCTGCTGGAAGCAAACCGACAAGTCCTTTCCAAGAACTTCTGCTGCAGGTGGAGAAGTTCCTGTGAGCGGCAAAGATGTTGAGGCAGATACTGTCGGATATGTTCATAGACCCTGACCTGCTGGCAGAGCTCAGCGAAGAGCAGAAACAGATCTTGTTCTACAAGATGAGAGAGGAACAGATCCGACGGTGGAAAGAAAGAGAAGAGGCCATGGAAAGAAAGGAGTCCTTGCCAGTGAAATCCAGGCCAAAAAAAGGTAAAACTAGCTTCTGTGCTGTGAATGTGATAGCGGAATGCCTGCTCTAAGCGCTCACCTAAGTCAAGCTGGCCAGGTATTAACTGTGATTTTGTGGCTAGATCCTAAGTGTTACTCCGCTTTTTATAGTCAGGCTTTTTAACTGGAATTCTGCATCTGCTTACACACAATCGCTGTGCAGTGCAGTGTATATGTTTAAGTAATACGTATACACTTTTGTTTAAAATGAAATTACTCTTAAGGTGTGGTGGAGTCAGTGCTAAAGAATGGGGGCGTAACTCGGTGGAAGAGCATATGTCTCACATACACGAGGTTCTCATTTCCATCCCAGCACCTCCAAAAGCCAAAAGGCCACTCCAGAGTTTGACTTGTGGGGCATTAAAGAAGGCCTTTATCCTCGTCATTGGATTAGCATTTTATTATCACAAAACAACGTTCTTGTACGGCAAGTTTGATTATACATTATCAGCTTCAGGGACTTTTTAAAGTTATCAGTGTAAAGGAATGCCCATTAAAATGTAAGGAACCTGCTTAAAGAGAGCAAATTGAAATAATGCTTGAGTGATTCTCAGATGTACATCTTTGAGGCTGAATGAGTCTTTGGGAGTTTGAAAGATTTCTTTTGAGACCATCAGGGGAGGAAGTCTTTATTCATTAAGACCTAAATATACGTACACAAACATGGAAAATATATATTAACCTCCCACACCCCAACACAGGTGCTCTCATGGATCAGTAGCCTAACTAAACACATGTGTGTATACACACACACATACACATACATACACACACACACACACTCACACACACACACACACACACACACACACACAGAGTTTTCAAGGTCATTTGCTGAGATATTTACATTCAATTTCTCTTTATTTTTTTTTTTATTAAGGCAGGAAAAGTAAAAATGTATAAAGCTACTTAGGGTTTAATAAGTTGAGAAAATAGATTCCACTGGCCTATAAACAGAGTCCAACTGGAAGTCAGTTTAGTGGCCTCATACTCTAGCTAAAATTGTTTTTTAATGAGGTCTATATACCGACAAGAAAAACAAATATATGTATTTTGCTCATTATTATCATATACAACATACACAGTTTAAGGGCTGGGATATAGGTCAGGATAAGGATGCTTGCATGAACATGCAGGAAGCATTGGGGTCAATCCCAAGTACCTCACCACCACCACCACAAACCCAAAACTAAAAATTCCTGAATACAATACAAAAACCCCAAAAAACTGAAAACAAAAATTGCTATTTTAGACACTGTGTGAAACATATACTTTGGTTCATCCTCCGAAAATTTGTGCAATGTTGATATTAACTATTCAGTGTTATAGGCAAAATAAAAAGAAAAAAAAAAACAAACTAAAACAAAAAAAAAATTTAAGCACTCTTGTATATGGAAAACTCTACCCTGTATATATATATATGCTCAGGTCTGTCAGATCTCGAATTGCAATATCCAGATTACAGCTTTTCCTTCACAAAAGAGATGGTGCGATGAAGCATGTGGCACTGGTTTACCTGTGTTTCCAGGCAGCCCCAGGCAGTCTATCACACAGCTGGGCGGCTCCCGGGCACCATGCTCATTGAAAACCTTCTATGTTGGCTTATAGGGTGACTCTGAGGAGTGCTGAGGACAGAGCTTTGCTTGCCCCAGATCTTTGGCTAAACTGCGGGCTTCTCAAAGGTGCTGCAGTGCTTTCCTTGTGATAACTTAAGGAATCTATGTCAATTTCTTTGCTTCACTGTTTCTCTGTGCAGTTTTGAGTACACCTTTCTAAACATCTGCATTATCTTTTTCAGTTAATTGATCGTAGAAGAAGTATGCAAATATGCTGACATAAAACAGTGAGGGTTCCATCAATATTGAATACCACAGGCTTATTATTACCCCATTAAATCCTCTAGCACTTGGAAAAGGTGATGGACATTAAACCAGTTCCTCTCCTTTCCAGAAAGCAGGAAAAAAATATGTCATCTTCTCCTAGAAAACAAGTACTTTAATCTTGCTCATCCTTTGGAACTGAAGCCACAGATCGTCCTCAGTGGCGTCAGGGTGGCTAGTGGCTGCCCAACGGCACTAAGGCTGCAGCCCTCATGTTATGGCCTCTGTTTTAGCTAGGATTTTACTGCTGTGAACAGACATCATGACCAAGGCGAGTCTTATAAAGAACAACATTTACTTGAGGCTGGCTTACAGGTTCAGAGGTTCAGTCCATTATCATCAAAGTGGGAGCATCCAGGCAGGCATGGTACAGGAGGAGCTGAGAGTTCTACATCTTCATCTTCGGGCCACTATGAGAAGAATAGCTTCCAGTCAGCTAGGATGAGGGTCTTAAAGCCCAAACCGACAGTGACACACCTACTCCAACAGGGCCACACCTCCTAAACATGCCACTCCCTGGGCCAAGCATGTACAAACCATCACAGCCTCCCACATACATCTTTACCTTTCTGTCATGTGTGTCTTCCTTCCCCAAGCTCTGACTCTGGCTTGTCCTGCTCTTCATGCTTCTCCTTCTCACAGTTCTCAGCTCGGCCACGGCTTTGGTAGTCCTTCTCGTTGCATCGGTCTTACAGCCACCCCCTTTCTTTATACCACTGTCTTTATCACATTACAGGTTCCTTTCTCTATAAAGCCAAACCACTGTGCTGAGTGTTCAGCAAACGTCACTAAAAACGGTTGTGTGTTTTGTATCGCAAGAGCTCTCCTACCTTTCTACGATCCTGAGGTTAACACAGGCATGGATGAGAAAATAATCAGCAGTGGAGATTTAACAAACAATACTTTCTGAATTCTCATGAGACATGGAGAGAATTGTGGACGGGCCATGTTTGCTCAGTGATAGCTAGAGGGTTGAGTACTGAAGCAGGGAGCCACACGTGGCTGTACCACAGTGCTCGGAACTGAGGTTGAACCAATGTGTAATGAAGGTCTTGGTGGTATAGATGTGAGTAATCAGGGCTTCTTGGAAATCTGAGAAGGGTAAGGCTACCCTAGGCTACCGAGTGAGTTCAAGTGCAGCCTGGATATCTTGGTGAGACCCTGACTGAAATATAACACGAAGTGTGGTCTGGGAGATGGCTTTGTGGTTACAGTGCTTACTACACAAGTGTGAGGACTTGAGTTCAGATCTCTAGAGTCTGTGTAAATTCTGGATGGTCTTGTCAGCTCATCTGAAATTTTAAGCCTTGAGAGGCAAATCGAGGAGATCCCCAGGGTAAGCTGGCTAGCTAGACTGACTCTATTGATAAGCTCTGGGTTTCACTGTGTCCCTGTCTCATTGAATAAGGTAGAAGACCATTCATTATGATTCCTGACCTCAACCTTGGGTTTCTAGATGGACATGCATATTCATGTGCAAGACAAATTTCATGTATGGACACACATGCAAATATGCACACATACCTTACACTGCATATGCTCATTTGAGTTAATTTCACCAGTCTCTTTAGGAGTTAGGATGTGACTATTAGAAAAACCACCATAATGGATGTGGCTCCCTTTTTCCATTGGACAGTACTGCTCCCTGCTCGAGACCAGGAACCCCAGCCAGTGTGTTTCATGCTGGCTATGTTTCATTTAGGCTCTAAGCTGATTGCTTCAGTAAATTATCTCACTAAACAATAACAACCAAGCCTGCAACATAAAGTAGTGTTTACATTTTATGGATGAGGAAAGGGAAGGTCAGAGTCACTAATGAACTTGCCTTGGGCAAATAGCTGGTAAACAACAGTTGGAATAGATCCTGCTTTTGATTCTCCCCAAACTGGTACTAGGAACAAATGTGGTCGGTGGCAAGCTTAACTGGGGCTTAGGAGCAGTTACTAAAGGTGTCTTGCACGTATCTAAAACATTAATTTGGCACTTTTCCTGTGTGCTTTGTCACATTAACACAAGCAGAAGACATGCTTGCTTGGCAGACAGTTGCCCTGCTCTTGTTTCATTGACTCTTAATGAAGCAGAAGATGGGAACCCAAAGCCCAGGATCTGCTGGCTGGACAAGGCATGTCCTCATTCAGATATATGTGGTGATCTGAATGTGAATAGCCTGCATAGGCTCATGTATTTGAATGCTTAGTCACCAGGGAACTGAAGTGTTTGAAAGGATTCCTATGCTCAATACAGAGCCTGACTTACGAAGCTGTGTCATATAAGGCCTATGGCTCCTCTTCACTCTTTTGAACTCTGTCTCTGTCTCTGTCTCTGTCTCTGTCTTTGTCTCTGTCTCTCTCTCTGGAGGAGGTATGTAACTAGGGGTGGGCTTTGAAGTTTCAAAAGCCCATGCCAGGCCCAGCGTTGCCTTTTCCCCTCTGCCTGTGATGTAGCTCCTAGCTACTACTCCAGCACCATGCATGCCACCATGTTCCCCAGCATGATGAAAATGGACTAACCCTCTGAAACTGTTTAAGCAAGCCCACAATTAAATGATGTCTTTTCTAAAGGCTGGCCTAGGTCGTAGTGTCTCTTCACAGCACGAGAACAGTGATTAAGGCAATACACTTGGATTCGATTCCCTTTGCTGGACTCTTATTGTCCAGCGAAGGCACGTTCCTTAAGCCAGTCTTCTGTTTCCGGGATGTAATGATTCCACAGAGAAGGGCTGGAATGCAAAGGGGTCTCTGGAAATGTTTGCTGGACAAATAGCTGAGGCCTTGTTCTCTTTATGCAGCATTGTCTCAAATCAATATTGAGAAGAGACTTTTCACCAAGCTTTGGTCTGATGGTCATTACCTCACTTCTGTTTAGGTGCCCAGGGAGCCCTGCAAGCTTGCCACAAAGAAAATTCTCCCCAACTTTTCCCATGGTCTCTTGCTGACCCCTGATCCTGCCCATCACGATGGGAGCTCTGCTCTCTTCCTAGTCACTGAAGCCACTGGAGTCATTGTGGCTCCTCTCTGACCTTCACCTATCCCCAGTAATGGAATCTTACAGATTCTGCTTAGTCTTTTCTGTCTTAAGGAGATTTCACCACCCTACCACAGCATTGGCTTGTTATAATGTGGCAGGGAAGGCCTCAGCGTTGAAACCGTCTCACTTAATTCTTGTGAGAATTCAGTGAGGTAATGTTGCCTCATTATTCTTGCAAATAAAGAAACAAATGAAAAGGTGAATCAGAATCGGAAGCAACATTTGAATCCGAGTCTAGTTAAATCTTCAGTCTTTCTGAACAGGTTGACCTAAGCCTCTCACCTTAATATCTTGTCTGCCTAGCTTTGGGTTACCTGGCACTTCCAGTCTTCCAGGTAATTACTGAATTTCTCGTCCCTCCTGCTGTCCTTAAATCCTGTACTCTCCTTCTTAATTCATTCCTTCTGTCTACTCTTTGGATGGAAAGTCCCAGGTATCTCTGTACCACTAACTTCCTGGGACTGTGGTATCGGGCATGATTCCAACTTTCTCTCTGTTCTTTGGTCTCTAAAATATGCACATAATTTTATTAAATTAAATAATGACTTTGGGGTTAGTGACTCCAGCACATTTCGCATAACTAGGAATTGTTGACCAAAAGAAGGAAACAATAAGCAATTTGAGGAAGACTTGATAGAAATCTGCCGTGGCCTTCCTTAAAGTGAACACAGACAAATCTGGGCAGTTAATATACCCATCTTACCCCAGGAGATGAGAAAGAACACTCTATTGGCCTTAATGTAGATAAACCAGCTTCTCCAGCATCCCAGGGGCTCAGCTCTCTTTTCACTCTCAGTGTTTTAGTTTGGACCACACATTATAAATATTCTTTAAACACAGACTTTGTTTGTCACACGGATCAGTCTTGAACTCCCCCTCTCAATATGCAGTGGCTCTATCATCTTGAGGAAATTCCTTTTTGGAGCTGCCACAGCCTCACAAAATACGGTTTGGAATGGCCTAGGAAAGTCATAAAGATGAAAATGGTACGGGCATCCACCAGTCCATAGCAAGAGGACTCAGAAGTCACTGGCAGTTAATGTTCATCATCTGGTTTTGTTTGAGGATAAGAGCTTTTAGAAGAGAGGCCAGGGTGGTGATAGGTACATGGGCCTGGCAGGTGGCAGAATGTAAAAGAATCTCAGGGTTGTTGACTACCTTACTTCTGCCAGTCACACAGACCAGTATTGGATTCTTGGGGGAGTGCTTGTACTGGAACTCCAATGGGTTCACAGTAAAGTAGGGCTGGGAATAGCCTAGGGTTGTCTGTTATGACTAGTATATTATATAAGGATCCACCATGACCCAGGAAGGGGTTGCTGTAATATATATCTGATTTGTCATGGGAAACTTGTCTTTCTACTGGACGCATCACATAGGAAGCACCAAACACAGTAGTGTTATGTTGTAATCAAGGATAGAAGACTGGAATAGTCTAGCCATTTCCCTGACAAAGAGATGCGCTGTCCTAATACAGCACTGACTCATTAGGGAGTTTGCACGTGACTCTGAGTAAGGAAAATCTTTGAGTCCAGAGAAAACACTTCTCTGAAGAACCCGGTGAGACTACAGGTCTCTGCTTAGCAGTTCTTTGTGGTGTAGTCTCTAAGGAGGATGAACTCACTTTTCTAGAATAGCTGGTTTTAAAAGAATTTTGGAAGAGCCTCTGAGATACCAATCATAAAGAGCTCTGTGGTTGTATAGCCCTAGTTAAAGGCCTGGGCAAGCAATTGTAATTATGTGGTAGTGTTATACAAAGATCTCTTCCTCCACGTGTTCATATAATTTCAAGGTGAGATAGATGGAAAATCCGGAAGGACTGGATAGGGTTAGGCTGTGAGAGATATTATGCATGTCTCATTCAGAATTTTGAAGTCTTATACCTTTTCTTTAAGGAGATATGTGTGGGGTTACATGGCTAGATGCATGCCTGATCTCTGCTTTTTTCTTTTCTCTTTCTCCTCTTTTTTCTTTTCATTACAAAGTCCCACGAATCCCAGACTGAACTCCAACTCCCTAAGTAAACAAGAATGTCATTGAAATACCTATCTCCCTGCCTTCACCTCCCAAGTGCAGGGAGTACAGGCATGAAGCATCAGGTCTGATTTTATGGCTGTGCCTGAACTTGAACTCAGGGTCTCATGCCTGATAGGTGAGCCATCTACCAGCTGAGCTACATCCCCACCCAATGCTTTCTTTCTTTTTCTTTTCTTTTTTTTAACCTCTGCAGTCTTTCTATCCATCCTTGTTTGATCTTTCCTGGCATCCTAATGCTGTCGCAGGGCAGGTATTGGGCTGTAGGGAAGCCCCAGGACACTGCTCTGGGGGTGGTACAGCACAGTATGAGGCACTGGACAGCTGGAGCTGGCTGGGGTTTCCTGGCCTGAAAGCTTGCCAGGGCTGCAGAAGAGCTGAGAAAGGAGCAGAGCAAGCGGGGATGGGGAGGGAAGAGCTCCAGCTGGTCCTGCCAGCAGGTGAGGAGGAGTCCTTGGCTTGACTGTGGCAGCAGGCTTGAGTTTGGCTTGGTGGCAGTCATGGCTGGGAGCAAAGAGAGGCCTTCTATGGGAGGTTAGATGGCGGCTCTCCAGGTGAAGGCCTCCTCCATGGCTCCCCAAGGTGAATCCTGGTGAAAAGAGGCAGTCCATGGTTTTAAGGCATTTATTGTCATGGTGGAAAGTGGATGTGTAAAACCATACCCCACTTCTCAGGGTGGGCCTGAGGTTAAATACCTTTTGCCAGGGGTAATGAATGGGAAGAAAAGCTTATTGGCTAAGCCTTTATGTACCTCATTAAAATGGGGATCTGTCTTGAGTCTACATGACTACAGGTCACATCCTCTACCTGTGCAAGGGCTTGGAGCATTGCCCTTATGTGCCTGAGGGGTTGTAGTGAGTGACAGGGACCTGGTACCCGTGAACAGGTGAAACTCCTACTGTTCCTTCAGGTCTCCGGGGTTTCTAGCCTTAGCTCGACTGGGAACCATGCTACCTTTCATGGTCCCACACCTTACCTTGTCAGCTTCCAACAGCCAAGGCATAAGCCCTGCCCTGTTATTGATTTAAAGAGATCTCACATGCGTCTCTGCTTTTACTTTGTTGACTTCATCCCTTGGGCCCTTAGAGCCGTGCTGGAATGTAGCCGATATTCTGGAAATGCTTGCTGAACCATCAACCAAATCCTGTTCTCTCACTGACGGACTCCTCTACAGCACAAACCTGCTGCCTAAGCCACTGCTCACCATTCTGAGTCACCTGTCTCATTCTGTAGCCCTGATGGTCCTGGTCCCTCAACATTATTTATCACTACACTTCTCTGTCCACTCCTCTGCATGGCTTTGTACTCCTCAGTCATCTTCTGCCTTGCTAAGTTATCCGGGGACTCAGAATTCTCCACTTTTATGTTATTTATGCACACTTTGGATTCCTTTCCTTTGCTTATGAATGAAGCCTATGTTTCTCCAAGGTTCTCTTCCAGGCTGTGCGGGACTTCAATGATAATATGTGTAAGGCAATTTCAGAGTTTACCTAGCCAGTGTCAACCTGTGTTTGTTTTCTGTACCTACTCACAGGCTCCTGGAGATGTGGGGGCAGAACACAGTCACTCACTGGCAAGGGCCCTCTGCTAAGAGCTCAGTTGTGAGCCTCTGGTTAAGTCTGACGTTTTGAACCTAATCCTTTTACCACTTGCCAGTGTTTCTCTATGGCTACCATACTCTCCTAATTCAGCATTTCAGTTTTCTGACCTCTTGTTCTCTCTTCGTCTCTCTCCCCTCTTCAGTCCCTGTACACTCTCTCTACTGATCACCTGCAGTCCTAGGTTTTGTACATCTCACCTCTGGACAAGACCTTTTTCCTCAGCATCATCACTGCTACCTGACGCCTGCTGTTTTGGGGGCCATTCATGTGGTGTCCCATGAATGAACAACAACTCTCTGGGCTCTGAATCTTTGCCTCCCTGAGCATCCTACTGTTTTCTACCCTAGGTGTCACCCTCCTATTGTCAAAAAATATTGGCAGAGTTTACTTACGAGAAGGTTGATAGACAAGCACAATAAAATGTTAGGAATGTGCAATAAAAGCAGGTTTATGAGTTTTTACTTATTCTAGCTTTCTAGAATTAAACATTTGTCATGTCCAGAGAGTGTAAAACCTGGAAGGACTAGCATGGGGGCTTATCCCCGGTAGAGCACACAAGGTTCCATCTCTCCTGCTCCCTGGTCTTCACCCATGTCTCTACTTGTGAAAACAGGATCAGAGAAGTTCCTTCTGGCTGATACTTTTAAAAGCCCTATGGTGAAGATTGTACAAATTTGCCCCTTCCCTCTCCTCAGTAGTTCTGCTTAGAGACTGCAGGACGGATTCATTTCTCTGGAGAAGATCAAGAAACAGAGATCAAGTTGGGCAGCCTGCTTCTGTAATTCAGCCAGAGGCAGCACTCAGAAATAGGCCAACAGTACATGAACACCTGAGCTGAAAAGCTTCCTCTGCTTGGCATTAGGAGACTGGAAGCAATCCCAGTGAGAATTTCTAAGGAATACAGCATAGGACTAGCATATGCTACATTCCCTTCACACGTTCAGCACCTTTGGCTGGTTTGAGGATATTGGCTAGACCTAACTGTGGATCACAATGATCTGAGCAGATCCTGGACCTGTCCTTTTAGTTTAGGGACTGTATTTCTTGGTTTCTTCTAATCACATTCCACATTTCCCTAGTCTTGGGGACCAAGTTCTCATCTGGGTACATTTCTGGAGTTAGAAACTAGATGTAATACAACCCTGGAGACCAGCTGTAAACAAGGGTTATTTAAGTACCTTCACCAAGTATCACACTACCCAGGCAGTATTATCTTCTCACATGCTTGTGTGAATCTCCAAGCGGCCCCATAAGTAAATAATAGGCTGGCCGATGACAGCAGTTAACCTCTATTGAACTCCTAGTGTGTAGTGGGTCCAAGGGCATCCTTACCATGCCTGTTTTTCACAGCCATCATTGTAGTGAATGATATCGCTCCCATTTTGCAGATTAGGGAATTGAGTCTTAAAGATAATAATTTTTCCAAGTCACTTAGCAGGTAGATAGTAAGGCTAAGATTTGAATGAAACCAGTCTAACTCTAAAACACACACTTTCAGGCCCATGCTTGAGCAACTGTGTTGATTCTGGAGTATGGGGTAATCTTTAGGCTTAAGAGGTCGTGGTACCTGATGCTCTCACTCTCTTATGCTAAAGGATCACGAACACCATGAATGCTTTCATTCTCTCTCAGCATCTGGCAGGTACAAAGAGCAGGCCCTTCGTAGTCATAAAGAAACCTTCATAGCCCCTGGCTTTACTGTCCGCTCCTGAGCAGGTTGGAAGTGTTTTGTGGTGTTCCCCACCCAAGGATGGAAAAATCACTGAAGTGATTGGGACAGATAATATTCCATAAATCATGTGCCCAACCTAAATTGTGTTTTGTTTGCAGAGAATGGCAAGTCTGTCCATTGGAAGCTGGGCGCTGATAAGCAGGTGTGGGTTTGGGTAATGGGCGAGCACCATCTGGACAAACCCTATGATGTGCTGTGCGATGAGATCCTTGCTGAGAGGGAGCACCTGAGAGCAGTGAAGGATGCAGAGCTCAGGTAGGAGACCTGGACTCCAGCCAGAGGCTCATTGCCTTTCCTGGCTGCCTTGGGTATTAGTTACTCTTTTGGTTTGCTGTGGCAGAGTAGTTAATGAAAGCAACTCATAGACGGATTTTTTTTTTTTTAATCTCAAAATAGAAAAGAATATGGCCGATCATGGCTGGGAAGGTATGGTGATTCTAGTGTGAGACATCTGGTCACATTGCACCTGTAGCAGACACAGGGTGAACAGAAAGTGGGGCCAGAATAGGAAACCTCAGGTCCTGTCCCCAACCACTCACTTCCTCCAGTGAGACTTTACCTCCCAAAGGTTCTACAACCTTTCCATCAGCTAGAGACCAAGTATTCAGACCGACAAGGTTTTTCGGGGCAGGAGGTGTATTTCACAATCAACCACAAGACGCTGTAAAAATACCACTTGCTCACAGCTTCTGGTAGAAGAACAGAAGAATCACTTTAGATCTTTCTAGGAAGTTCTTTTAAAATTTCAGTAATTCCCTTCATTCCTGCAAAGCTGCCGAACAACTGCTTTGTGGCTCTGATAAACATTCCAGTACTGATTTGCCAGAGTTTGCTGGGTCCCAATCTTCTGTAAGGGTCTGAAAATTGCTGAAGGAAGACCCCAGACTCAGATAGTATGCAAAAAAACAAAGAGCATTTATTCTGCAGAAACAACCAGCATGCAGAGGTCTACCATTGTTTTGAAATGGCGACCCCTGACAAAGGCACACAGGCCTTCTTATAGGGAATCAGGTGAACTCTTTAAAAGGATTTGGTAATCTAAACTTTCACTGGTGGGTGCTAGGTCTGCATTCCTATGTCATGAACATTTAACCATAGGATGAGATAGGGCTGTCCAGCATAGATGACCCATTCTGAGATAAGATGTCCCCACTTTTGTGATTATCCCCAGGCTTTTCTTTGGGAGGGGACCCCCTCTTGATCCTGTCCTGAACGTTTTGGTCTGTTCCTGGAGCTGATCAAAGACATGGTTCAACTGGGACAGGCTTTCCAAAGCACACGTCTACAATCAAACCACGAAAACACCACCAGCAGATTGCTTATTATAATGCTTATTATCCGGGAGATCTTTGACTAGAACTTTAAACACATTAACTAAGTCCTCTCAACAACCATCTAAGGAAAGCATTGTCATCCTTGCTTTACAAGGCTCAAAAAAAAGAAGGCCTGGTCCTTAAGTGGAGACAAAGGGTTTATGTTGTTTTTCCACTTCCACCACTGCTTTATTAACATCCTCTTGGAGCAGCACAGGATGCAGCCAAGCGTCAGGTATGTTTGTAAGAACAGAAGCAGCTGCCCACATCTCAGGCCCTCAGAGAAGATTGCTTAGATGTGGGCTTCTGACTAGGCAGGCTCTGCAGGTGCTTGCCCTATGCCAGGTACCAGGAATGCAAAGAGAATCGGGAGAATTCCAGCCTAGGGAGGAAACCGAGGCAAGACACACCACCAGCTGCCAGCAATGCAGGCTGTGCTGGGAGGACTCAGTTAAGATGTAAACAGAATTGCCCCTGCTCAGGATAGAAGTGCAGCATTCTGATGCATACAAGAGGTTAGATCGGAGTTAGCCCTTGAGGGATGAGCTGGGTATCTAGGTCTAGAAGATTAGGGGAGAAGGATCAAGTAGAAGGCATAATCAGGATTCCTCAGCTTGGTTTTGAACAGCTCTGAGGGAGAGTGATGAACCTGAGTGCTTGAGTTGTACCTGGTGAACCCTGGGAGATGGGGGGGGAGGGGTGTCTGTGATCTAAGGTGCTTTGAAAGCTAGGTTTAGGAGTCTGAACCTCTTCTGGGGCTGTGAGATTTTCATGGGAAATTGACATAACCAATTGGACATAGGTGACTTGGAACACCGAGACAGGTGATGATCATCTCTTCTGGGTACCCTCCTTGAGTTCTGGGCAGTCGTACTCTGAGCTGGTGAGCTAAAACTGGGACAGATATGTCACCCTAGCTTCAGTACCCAAAGGTTGATAGTGTCTTACTCCAGTAATCACAGTGTTAAAACAATAAATGAGCACACAGCAATGCAGGGGATGTTCTTTGAATGGTCATAGGAAGGCAGCATGTACTGGCAGCCTGGCTGAGTCAGGAGCTGGGTAGTCCTGGGTTCAAATTCTGACAATACCATTATGTGATCTTGGATAAGTTGTAGTATCTTTTTTTTTT
>NW_022196905.1:207310712-207330002 GCF_008632895.1 Mastomys coucha
GTTTTCGTGGTTTGATTGTAGACGTGTGCTTTGGAAAGCCTGTCCCAGTTGAACCATGTCTTTGATCATTTTTCCTTTGTTTGTCTGCAGGAAAGCTCAGTCTCTTGAACTCACAAATAGCTTAAAAATAAAGTCACAGAACTGTGATCTGCAAGCACCGAAGAAGACAGAGCCTCAGAATGTCACCAGGAAAGCAGCTTCAGAGGAGGCATCAGGTCAAGGACCCAGAGCGATACCAACCAGGAAGGATGACAAAGCCCAAGTGAGTCTTATTTACATACCTAGCAAAGCAGTGTGCAGAATCCCGTAGGCGGGGAGGGGAATGGAAGTAGCTCTTTCATAAATAGAACCATGCACTGAAAGCTCAAGTACTTCCAACCCTTGAGGACGTGCCATTCACCTTATGTTGGGGGCAGAGGAAAGGGGCATTTTTTTACATTGTACTTCATGAGTAAGATTAAGTATCACCTTTTCCCCAGAGCATGGGACTAAAAAGAAATCCTGGTAACGTTTGACATTTTAATATGTTTTCAGGTTCTTTTCCCATTTCTATAACAGCAGACTATAAACATTTTTTTTTCCAGTAAAAGTCACCAAGTAAATAAGTTTTATGAGCCAAATTATCTTTGTCGTAACTTCACACAAATGCCCAAGTATAGCTATGGTCCAGTAAAACTTTATTCATAGGTAGATGGAGGACAGAACTCAGCCCATTCCCAAGTTGTATTATATTCTGTTGAATCTTTCTTTCTTTTTTTTTTAAATGTATGGGCTCTAACCGTGTGTATCCTTTGGGCTTCATGGATTCTGAACATGATATAGGAATGGCTGCTTTCTCCACACAAGGGAATTTAATGCTGCTAAGAACTGGTGTGAATTCTTTCATGGCTCAGGTGCTTTAATATCATTTGCTTCTTGGATTATAGTTTGGAAGAACAATACACTGTATTATGAAGTACCATATGCTGCCAGAAATTTAATTGCACTGAACTAGCAGGGGGTTTGCTGTCTGACCAACATTCAAGTCCACATGGTTGTATGTGATGGGGACTGCTGCCTTAAGCTTGCTTTGAGGCTGGCCCATGGGGTGCCATTATCTCTGTCCTGCCTATTTTCTGAGTCTGATAATATTCTAGACTCAAGGGTGATTATGTGGCAAAGGTACAGAATGTCTGTTTTAATACTCATAGTACTATGTACGCATTAGCTACTGGCTCTTTGTACATTTTACTTTATTTCTATGTACCACTAGACTCCCAAGTGTGTGTGCATGGATGTGGGAGTCAGAAGGCAGTCTTGGCTGTCATCGTGAGGAAAGCCATCTACCTCATTTAAGATAGGGTCGCTCACTGGTTTGAAGTGTACTAGTCAGATGGGGCTGCTGGTCACGAAGTCGGATGCTTCTGCCTCTGGAAGGTTGGGATGGCAAGCACGCAAACACCCAACATTTCTACATGGGTTCTGAGAATTGCATTTGAATCTTCCCATTTATAAAGCACATATTTCACTGACTGAGCCTCCCTGGAACTCCTATCTTTGTTTATCATACAAGTGAGGAGCCTGGGGGAGGCCTGGTTAAGCAACCTGCTGAATGAAGAACTTGTTCACTTCCAGGTCTCCATGATCCCTATGTCACTCCTTAATTGTTCATTCTTTTTTTGTTTTTGTTTTTTGTTTTTTGAGATTTAATTTGTTTTTATTAGATATGTATGAGAATTTGTATGTGTGTGTATATATGTGCTTCATACGTATGTATTGCCTAGGGAGGCCTGAAGAGGTCCTTGGAACTGGAGTTACACACAGTTGTGATCTGCTATGCAGGCTCCTGGGCCAAGCCCAGGTCCTGGAAGAACAGTCCAATGCTCTTAACAGCTGAGCTGCCTCTCCAATCCCTTAACTGTTGATTCCTACTAGTGATTGTGTCCTTATTTTGATGACAATGAAGAAAATCTACAAATATAAGAATTATAGTCTTCAGTCCAAAGTTCTAAAATTTGACTTGGATCCTAGCATGAGCCCTGAGAAGTTTGTATCTTTTTAGTGCGGCTACCAAGCTGTCTCATACTCAGTGTGCATGCAACATACTTCACACTAAACTTCCTCTAAGCTACTGTTTATTTGCTTTGTTCTTTGCTTTGTTTTGTTTTGTTTTCGAGACAAGGTTTCTCTGTGTAGCCCTGGCTGTCCTGGAACTCACTCTGTAGAGCAGGCTGGCCTTGAACTCAGAAATCCACCTGCCTCTGCCTCCCAAGTGCTGGGATTAAAGACGTGTACCACCACTGCTTGGCTGCTACTCTGTTTATAAGGTCCATAAAATCAAGAACAATAGCAACAACAAATACCTCAAGGTCTTCATGCTCATCTCTGTGCCTGAATGACACTGTCAGAGTAATTTTTTTTCAGTACTAGGAAAAACAGATTAAATCAGAAACGGAACATCTATAGACCATGGTTAATCTTGTTCAAATATATCATAAGCAGAGAGTGGCACTGTCCCATTTCTTTGGTGCCTGCTAAAGTTTCAAATGGAAAGACATAAGATAGGGGAGAAAGAAACATTTAGGGTCAAAAACTATGGATGTTGGTGAAAGTTACACACACACACACACACACACACACACACACACATCTTTTTTATCTTTTCCCATGTTGGGGGTAGGGAGTCCTGCCAAATTTTCTGTGATGTTTGCTGAAGTTCCCTCTAGCAGTGGATGCCCATGGAGAATGGAAGACTCCTATCTATAATATGTAGAATCTGCTTAATGGCATATTTATTGCTTATGACCCTAACTATGTTACTACAGTGTAACCTCCTGAGACTGCCATGATTTGGTGTGGTGACAAAGCAAGGCTAATAAGGAGACAACAAATTCAAGTGCACTGGGGACTGTCCGTAACCCCTGCCAGTTGTCTGGTTGATTTCCTCTCCTCCTCTTTTCCAGCAATAGTTTTAAATGACAGAAAGGAAGGACAGTATCCCAAGCCTGATTGAACTACTAGTTTCTTTAAAAACGAATGCATCAAGATAACAAAGTTAGAGTCAAAGAAACCGTTGTCATAGGGACCTTTACTGAGGGGGAGGTGGGGAGAGACTTCACCTAGTATTTCATTTTGAATGATAATAAGTGTTCTGAGAGAAATGAAGGTTTCCCCTGAATCCCTATTACATTAGGACTTGGGCCTGGGCGTTCTGAGTGGCCTTATGAGGCTCAAGTGTGAGATGGTGGACTAAGGACTCTTTGGCCATAGTTCCAGCTAAGGGCAGCATGGGAAAAAGCTTTGGGGGAATTGAGCAGAAGGGAAAGTGTTAATATCTGTTACTCTGGAAGTGGGCAAGCATGGATAGAAAGGTGGAAGATCTGTATTTTACTCTATTTTTCAGAAATAATGAGAAATCACCGGTGAGTTCTGAACAGCTTTATATTTGAAAACGAATTGGCCAGTCTTGCATTATCATGAGTTCAGGGACAGATAGCCTAGCCAAGCCTCCGAACTTCATGTCTAGGGATTGGGAAGCCGCCAGCATCACCAGGGGCTCCTGGAAGAGGAGCTGTGGTTTGGACACACAGAGATTTCCCATACTGCCCACAGCGATAGATGGGGTAGAAGCTAATCTTTTTACATAAACACATCAGTTTGCCTTGGAGCTTTTTCTCATGCTCACATTTCCCATTCATTTTATAACTTCTTCTGAAATACGAATGAGGCAACTACAAAAATTTCTTTTATAAAAGGAAGAACTTGATGGTCAGAGAGATGGCAAGCTATGGCTCCAATCACAATCAGAATCACCTTATTTTGTGCATCTACCGCAGTCCCAACTCTTATCACAACTTTGTCATGTTTAAAATGTCCTCTTTTTAGATATGACAAAAATATTTGTCACCTTTCCCAAGACCTTTTCCTTCATATGAGAAATCTGGTGTGAAATTGAGGCTAGAGTGAGGAGAGTCATCTGATATGTTTCTAATGTGAAATCAGTTTCCTAACAAAGATTTTTCAAGTTGTAGCTGCATTTTATTCTATTCTTGGTACCAAAGGATAATCTCTTTAAATTTCTATTGTCTTACCAAGCCTAAAATCTACTATGAAGAAGAAATATTTCCAAATACCTTGTGTGTGTAGTATGTTGATGACCTATGCACGTGTTGTATGTTCATGATCTGTGCACATGTGTGTTGTATGTTCTATACATGTGTGTTGTATGTTCTATGCATGTATGATCTATGTGTGTGTGTGTGTTTGTGTGTGTGCAGATGTATGTGCTTTTGATCAAGCACTGAAGCCAGAACAGGATGTCAGGTGTCCCTCTCAATCATTCTCTATCCTATTCCTTTGAAACGTACTCACAAAGGTGTTGTCTGTGGCCAGGCTTTAACCTTTTGCTTCTCACTCCCTGTGTGCATTGTGTGGCTTTATTAGAGATACCTGGTTGTCCTAGATGAAGATGCGATGTTAAGGACATGTGTTAGAGTTTGTTCCTAGGACTGTCTGGGAAATATCTCACAAAGTTTTGGGGCCCTAGGCTTTTCATCTATAAAAGGGGAGAGTAATAGAATATGTGTGTTTGAAAGCAGAAGGAGAAAGAGGCCAGCAAGAGGTCACAGAGGGGATGGGAGAGAGTAGTAAAGTGGCCACTAAAAGGTTAAACGGTACACGAAAATGTCACAGAGAACCCCATTTCTTTATATACTTATTAAAAGATTTAATTCAAATGCCTTCCCTGTTTATCTCATGGGTTTCAGCTACAAATCACATGAGGTTATGTACTTAGAAACACTTTGAGAACTGCAACTCCCAGTGACTGAGAGAGGTTATTTCTATGGAAGCATCAGGAGCCTGGCCAGACTCCATGCTTCACTGCCTTGCACTGTTGAGCTGTTTGTTTGACTCATTCCTTCCCCAAACGTTTTTTCCATGGTTCAGCACATGGAATGGTGGGCATCAGCGGTTCTACAGGAGAGCAATAAAACAATATCTTTCTCCTTTCAGAGTTTTAATTCTATGGGGGTGGGGGGAAGGGAAGCAGCCAGATGCTAGAAGGCCAAGTTTAGTCAAGTATCAGAAGGGGAATGAAAGCAATGGTGCATTGGCTTGGGTTTCTGTAGGACAATCAGGAAGAGGGGTGGATATGCTAGAAAGGCAGTTGAATAAGAGGTATGAGTAGTAGATTCCGAATGATATGAGGCACAGAACATGGGGGTGGGTGGGAGGGGGGCGAGCCAGGGAGGAGACTAGTTAGGATTGGATAAGGCTCATACTGATACCAAGAGGGGTTGTTTTGTGTTACTTTAAAAACAAACATCGATACACTTAGTGGACTAAAAGAGTACCCATTAAAATAGGTTGGAAGCCTGGTGTGGTGGTCTTGCAAGGTTGAAACCATGCCACATGGGCTTCTGTTTGGTCATTCTCAAGAACAATCTACACTTGTTAGTACTGTTGGCCAGATGAGCCATCTGAAAGCTATGTTTTCTCACTGTCAACCAGGGCACACTTAGCTGCTGATATCAGCTGGGGACAAGTAGCTGTGGAGGTGCCTTGTAGCCCTTCTCTTTCTATGTGGCCCTTCTACTCTTCCATGGTTATGGTGTAGAATCTCTTTGGCTTCCCTCCTGCTGTGTCCCTGACTCCCTCTGGTTTTAACATCTCCTGGGTTCTAAGAGACAATCTAAAGATAATTTCTCCACGGAGACCCATTGTTTGTAATTAGTGTCTATGGAGTTCTTTTTGCCATGTAATCCAGGCTCTGATGATTACAGTGCGACTACCTTTAGAGGTCTTTCTATCATGCCTGTAAGGACCAGGCTCAATATTACACGCCTGCCACTCATCAATCAAAACCTCTGGACCAAGATGTGTTTCAGAATTGAGATGATCTCAGACTTTATACAAGTAATGTGCATGCATGTCCCCATATTGGGTCACATAATTGAATGTGGAAAATACAAATGTTGGCAACAGTACAAGATTTCTGAACTTACAATGAACAAAAACTAATTCAAAATCAAATATCTAATGAATCCAAGGATCTTCCAGTAGTCTTCATGTGACTTCAGTGCAGCCTTGGAACACACCACATGACCACTATACTACCATCATCTCTGTGAGACTGTAGTGAACTATGCTTGGAAGCTACTTGTAAAATCTTAGCTCAGATTTGAGAACAGTTTATGTTATGAATTTCAGCTTCAAATGTGCATACAAAGTTTGCTGTTCTTATAGAAACATAATAGCTTAACTATAGAAAGCAAAGGCTTTCAGTAGTTTCCTATAGCCATCCCTCAATATGTATGAAATTAGCATATCTTTGTATTATATTATTAGAATGTTTGACTGTACAAATTGCTGACTTTAGTTTTAAATTTTTTAAAAAAGTAATTTTGGCTTGGGATTAGAACAGAATTTGAGTCATTTCTAAAATGGCCCTAAAAGTACTTCTGCCTTCTTGTACTATTTGGTGTGCTTGTATTTTGTGAAGCAGTAGTCTCAGCATTGATGATCATAAAATAAAATATTTTTAACCCTCTCAAAACACAGTGAAGATGCTCTTTAACCTGAAGAAGCAAATATTCAGCCTAGATTGAATTATTTATACATAAAATAAACAAACACATTGGCACTGAATTCTGAAACACATATAATTTTACTTTCATCTTTAATCACTGATAAAATATATACACTAAAGGATTGTTTTAAAATAAATTTCTTCACAATTTATTACCTGCAAATGTTTAATTTGTTTTCCCATTTTACATATGTATTAATATGGGATCACAGAGTAGTTTCTCAGGTGAAAGGTAGTTAGAAGGGGAAAAGTTTCAAAGCTCCTGTACTATCCAATGGATAACGCCCCTTAGAAAACCTAGTGGAGGCACTGTATAATCAAATATTATAAATATTACAAATAGCTCCATGTCGGTCCAAGCTAGGTTTTCCCTTGCATGGGAGCTGTGTATCTTCAGAGCCTTTTAGATTTCAGAATTTTCCAGAAAGGATTGTCTTTCAGTTGTGATAGCAGAATGAAGAGCAGATCTGATAATGTACAGTGAGAAGTGCTGAGTTTTCTGATTCTGTGCCAGCAGTGGATTGCTTGCTTTCTATGAGATGAAAGGTATTTAAAGTGTTGCAACTACAGGGCATATCTGCATACCCAACATCTGCACCTGGGACAGATATCATCACTAATGGACTGTGACCTGTGAAATGATTTTCTCAAATCATTTCTGGCTATTGAATAGGGTTTCTGTACGTTTTCAATGGCCAAAGCCACTGAAACCATGAGTTCAATACTTCCACATTCAAGTAAGTGGTCGAAGTGTACAAGGCTTTCTACACGGTCAAGGGTAACTCAATGTCATTTTTCTGAACAGAGAATAGATCATTCTTAAGGCAAGAGGCAGATTTGTTCATATCTCCTTTTTACCACACCTCTTTATCCCTAACTCAAAACTCATCTCTTGGTCACCCTTGAGATAGCTGTTCTTCTTACATCTAAAGTATGTAGAGAGAGACACAGCTTTCTATAGTGGGACTTTCTACAGATCCACCAATGGTATACATAATGACATAGAGGCTATTAATCAAGTTTAGAGCTTAGGGCTTTTGCTTATGTAGTCTCCAGAGTCCTCAGATCTTGATCTGAGCATTCCAGTCTACAAGCCACCACATTCTGCTCTGCTGCAGTCAGGCCTGTTCTTCCATGTCAACTTTCTGAGTCCTCTACTTGTGCTCCCCCCACACACTGCTGTCATTCCCTCTGCTTGGAAGCTCCACCCTCCATTTCCTTGTCCAGCAATTGGCTGTCAGCTCTTTTTAAAAACCAATCTCTCAGACAATTCTCGATTGCCTCTAGGCAGAGAGGGCTGTCTGACCTTCAAGAATCTGACCAGGTGTGGAAGGACAAGTATTAAAAAAAAAAAAATGGCAGGTGAAGGGCCATAGAAACGGCAGTAACAATATCCTGCCAGCATTTAGCTCTTTGCTGGTACAGAATTAACAATTAAAAATACAAAGACACACCTTCTTACAATGTGAAGAAAGGTTAACCTGACAATTTTTCTATTCATGGAATAGTTTCTGGAGCTTTAACCAGAACATTAAACATCCAGGTCAACAGATTTTACTTTGAATGATTTTACACTAAAGTGACAAGGGCTGTGCCTTCATTAGCAAATGAATCCATCCAAAGGCACCTGGAAAACAATGAAAGATCTGATCTCCAAGTCTATGAATGAAAGATTTCTGCCTCACCTTTCTAACTGCTAGAAGCAAGCTAGAGGTCTTGGCAGTGAGTGATTTGAACCCTGCTATGAGTTTTAGTCTTAGGGCATCTTTCTATATAACAATATGACGTTCACAAGAGATTTCTTTAAATTTTACATATATATGTATATAAACACATATGGTTTAAAATGTTCATTGTATCAAGAAAAATCCCCAACTGACTGCCTAATAAAGTATTAGATATCTGTAGGACATGTTGCTAGCACCACAGAAGTGGTATATTCCAGAAGCAGACACTTCAGTGCTTATAGGCAACTCTAAGACGTGGGGAAATAGCTTCTACGGAATCCACTCCCTCCATATCATACAGAGTAAATGGAGGGACACCATTTCCTTACAAAGGGTGACGAGAACTTTGGTGGCTATGAAGCTTGCCCCATGAAAGCTGATGCAAAAGTAGGAATTCTTCACTTAAGTCCATTGGGTGTGAGACCCCCTCAGGAGCACAACCTTGGTCCTGGTTGCTTCTCTGGAGATAAGTTAGAGGCAAGGGTGTCTCCCAGGTTTGTTCATGCTGTGAGGAGGAGGCTGTGCTGCTAACATTAGAAGTAAACAACATCTACTCTCTTTTCTAAGGTCCCAACGACAAACAGGCATGATCCCAGCCAAGTTGATTCTAGGCAGCCAACGAGTCTACTGAGCTTCCTTACAGAGCATAGGTGAAAGGTTACTTCTCAGGGTATGTGTCCTATAACCTAACAGGTCACACCTGAACATTCTTTACCCAGCAAGGATCAGGGCTTCCTTATAGCCACATAGACGGAGCCTACCTCCAACCTCGTCTAGATTGGCAGGGTTGAGAAGCTGGCCCCCACCCTAAAGTGAGTCTGAGTCTGAGTCCCTGGAAACAGTGTTGTCCAGCTTCCCACTGCAGTTGGCCTTCTCAGAAGTCAAACCGTGAGTGTGTGGGAAGCCAGGGAGTTGAGTATACAGTTACCAGTGAAGAGCTCAGTGTACGCAGCACAATCTATTTCTAAAGTTCAAGCTAGAGTTTAGAGAACAGAGCTGACAATGACTAGAAAAGAGCCATGGTCCCACCCCCAAATAAGTAACGGTTTCTTTTGACATATAATCCTTGCAGGCTACGTGGAGAATGCATTTCCTTATTGTTTTTGTGAAAGAGAAAATACTGGATGTGTCAGGTAAAGACAGAGAAATAGATAAAGATAAGAGTGTTGAGCTTTCTAATGCAAGGGCCAAGAACACAGTCATAATCAGGGCCTTATACAGTTACCCAAGTACTTTCTATATAGCTAGCAGAATTCAGGACGGTTTGTAGAATAAGAGTTTATATAAGACACATTTACTAGCACTTTATAAGTCACATAAGCTATTCTTTTTAAAGAGACAAAAAATAAGCAAAAGCATCTGGAGTAAAATGTTAATGTAAAATAAATTTTTAAAAAAGGGAAATATGCCTTCAGCACAACAGAAAGATGCAGTATGGAGGATCGTGAGTTAGGAAGGCAGCGATGCAGCTTTATACAGCTTTGCTTTGCACTGTTTCCAGGGACAGTTTATATTGGAGGTGGCAGTCACACTGATTCACCCTGAGTCCGGGGCAGGAGGAATTTCGAGTCAGCAGACCAAAGGTCAAGTTGAGGACTTGGAGTCAGTCCTTTAGTTATCTGGGGTTGGGTTTTCTGATGTCTAAGATGTGGGTTACATTATCAGTGTGTCACTGGATGTGAATCAAACATGATGCAAAGGGAAGGGGCTAACAATGTATCACGGATGATATGAACAGCCACGTTCTATGTTTATTGGTAGTTTCCTATACTCCACTGCATCATGACTTCTTCTATCAGTTATGTGTTACAGACTCATTATTCTCTCAGCCACAGCTCATTTCTTTTATACTTGAACCTGATATATATCATACTTGATATAAATACTTGATATATATCATACTTGATGTAAATACTTGAAATATATCATACTGGATAAAAATACTTGATATATTATACTTAATATATTTTATACATAAACATTATTTTATACTTTTAGCTTTGTCTCTCTGGCCTTCTTTTAAAATGGTTTCATAAATATAAATGCCGCTGGGCGGTGGTGGTGCACGCCTTTAATCCCAGCACTTGGGAGGCAGAGGCAGGCGGATTTCTGAGTTCGAGGCCAGCATGGTCTACAGAGTGAGTTCCAGGACAGCCAAAGTGACACAGAGAAACCCTGTCTCTAAAAAAACCATATATATATATGTATATGTATATGTATATGTATATATATATGCCAGAGCAGCCTTAAGACCTTCATATTTGAAGTGCTTTGCCTTGAAAATTGGTCCTAGCAGATTGCTTTTTCTGTCATTTCCACATTACTATGTGGGTCTGTAGGAAGGAAGGCTTATGCAGCGACTGAGGTTCTCCATATAACCATTCAATGCTCTAGTGCTCAGAATAAACTAAACGTGATCTTTTATTTAAAGGTATATCCTTAAATCAAATGTTAGAGGAATGGTTCTCAACCTATGGGTCATGCATGACCCCTTTGATCACCTAAGACCATTAAGAAACAGATATTTTCATTAAAATTCATAACAATTGCAAAATTACAATTATGAGGTAGCAACAAAAATGATGTTATGCTTGGGAATCACCACAACATGAGGAACTGTATCAAAGGGTTGCAGTGTCAGGAAGGCCGAGCTTCAGGAAGGCTGAGCATCAGGAAGGCCGAGCATCAGGAAGGCTGAGCATCAGGAAGGCCGAGCATCAGGAAGGCCGAGCTTCAGGAGGGCCTAGCATCAGGAGGGCCGAGCTTCAGGAAGGCCGAGCATCAGGAAGGCCTAGCATCAGGAAGGCTGAGCATCAGGAAGGCCGAGCATCAGGAAGGCCGAGCATCAGGAAGGCCGAGCTTCAGGAAGGCCTAGCATCAGGAAGGCCGAGCTTCAGGAAGGCCTAGCATCAGGAAGGCTGAGCTTCAGGAAGGCCGAGCATCAGGAAGGCCTAGCATCAGGAGGGCTAAGCATCAGGAAGGCCAAGCATCTCTGTGTTAATAGCCTTTTCATTTGGAGCATCCTGTAATCATGTGCAAAGATTTTGCTGGGAAAAAAATATTAGACAAGTGGGCAAGATATTCCTTGGCTCCATTGTTTGAAGAATGCTTTGGTAAGATCTCTTTTTAAAGAACACATAGCTATTTTCAACAATACAATTTATCATTCTGCCTTTCACCTTGTTGGGAGAAGTCTTTCTCTCCTGATATTTCATAAACAAAAGGCTACATCCCAGTATCATAAAAAGGTAAATATTAAAAGCATCTTTGGAAAATTTCTTCTATTAAAGTATGGGAGAAGAGGGCGGTCTGATGCCTTCACTGGCCTGGTGAGTGCAGAGAGACACTGCTGACCTTTCCAGCGCTTAAGGTCACTCTATCTTGATTAATAACAAAATTATATTGCATTTGTGAATTTCATTTTTCATTTTTTTAATTTTTTATTTTTTATTTTATTTTATTTTATTTGGTTTTTTTTCTAGACAGGGTTCCTCTGTGTAGCCCTGGCTGTCCTGGAACTCACTCTCTAGACCAGACTGGCCTCAAACTCAGAAATCCACCTGCCTCTGCCTCCCAAGTGCTGGGATTAAAGGCATACGCCACCACCACCCGGCACAAATTTCTTATGTATTCATTGATTCCCCCAATATTTCTGAGGCCCTATTAAGTGTGGATCACTGTTTTATTTTTCTGTAGAAGACTCAGGTGATGCTAGACCAAGCTGCATGGTATTTCCCTCATAGAAGTTATTATTCTAAATATCCTTCTATTACAGAGTATCAAATTTAAGAAGCACAGTTGAATCATATGGTTAAAAGCTCAGTCGTTTGCTTTAAAAATAAATCCTCAGTTTTATACTAACTCATTATTTTTATCTTTGTCCCCAAAATTGAATGCCAAAAAAATTTGTTTATTAGAGTCTTCTGATTTAGTTGAAGTACAGAGTCCCTGGCATTTGTCTGACGGTATAACTCTATTTTTAAATAAAGTGAATATTGAATGAATGGCTTTGCGAATCAATTTCACAAGTGAATATAATTAAAATAATCTTTCTCACATGACACCTATTCTCTTGGGGGATTACAGTTTTCAGCCTTATAATAACTACAGCATCAACAGCATCAATCTATAACCCCGTTGCTTATGGAGATGAAATCACCATGCTCCCAGATCTCATAGCATTTAAAATGCACTATCATTTGTCCAACTGGCTGAGCTACACTCCCAGGTCTAATTGAGACCTTCATCTTTACTTGGTCTGCAGGATGCTCCACAGCAGCTTCTGTTCTTATTAGCTTTCCATTTCCCTTGTTATTTGGGGGAAGATTTGTGTAGATACTAGTGGAGTTTTTTTTTTTTTTTTTTTTTTTAACAGAGCAAAACCAAAGTAGATGTGACAGCTTTAACTCTGGCCATAATTTTTTCAATAGCTGCTGATGTCTCTCCAGGGTAGCAGGTAGAAGATAGCTGTGTGATGTATGTAGGAGAAGACCCTCTCATCCCCTCTGGGGAATAAACAGAGCAAGTTTTAGATACAGAGTGGACTGGGGCCTGAGTCTCTGCCCACATACCTATTTACAGGTTACCTAACCTCTTTGGTACAAAGGTCAAATGATGTATGGGAGTGGAAAGTCCGCTATAAGCCAAAGTCACACCGAGAGAGGGCACTTTCCCTATGTTTCCTTTGTATAGGCGTAAATGAAGAACACATTGGTCACCTTCAGATAGGGTCGGTAAAATTTCCAAGACGCTCATTCTTTTGAGTGCTTGAGTGGCATGCATATAAAGCTGCCTGGTTTTTAAAACTGAACTTTCTTGGATGTGTGGTTTTCAGTCTACCACATTATATAGAGTGCATTTCCTGGACTGGTCAAATACAGGTCATTGGATCTGAATGAGCCTGCTCGATGCACGTCATAAGTCCTTCATCTTTAACCATTGAGATAATATCAAACCTTGGATCACCTTGAGGAGCAGAGTTTTTATAAAGACTGTCATTGATGTGTATGAAGAGCTTTAGGATTTACAGCTTGGTTTCAGTATATAATTTCTACTTCAAATCCAGTATGTGCTCCTTGGTTTTGAAAACTGAATGAAGCTAGAATTTCAAAGACAAAGAAACGATGACACTCTGAGCGCATTGTTGGGGGGTATTCATGACCACAGGGGTCTCTTTAATCCCCAACATACTTGTTTCAGTTGACATTGTCTGGCACATTGTGTGTGCTTAGCTCTTGACTCTTTCAAGAATATTAACAACTCTGCCCTATGTGATAAATTCAAAACCAGCGAGCAGGTTAAAATGTGAATGAAGGAATAAGAAGGAGAAATAGTTTAAGGTAAATTTTTAAAGTGAGTGCTGAGAAAACATTACTGTGCTGTGTGTGAGGGAATGGTTCTGGGGGACCCTAGGTGATCCATGCAAGAGACAGCATGTGATAAAACACACAACGCTCCTCCATGAATGGGTCACTATTAGATGCCTGGTAGCTTAATGCTAATTCAGGAAACACCTAAGGGTTTCAGAGTTCAACAGCTGGCAGTAATGACGGTATCTCTGACAAAATGTGGATTCAAAAGTCTCTTAATTCATGGATGTATTGTATTCTTCACCTTAAGGGCCACGGGAGCTTCATCTATAACCCTTGAAGAAGGATCAAGGTGAGATGATTATCTGCCTCTTCGCTTTCATTACACAGGAAAATGATTCTGTTCGCAAGGTAATAGTGCTCCATAGATCTTAGATCAATGAGGAAGAGGAGCTTGAGCCTGTCCTAAAACCCACATCTCTTGACGATAGATTTTTTTCCAAGTCACCTGGAGCAGCTGAAGAAGCAGTTCCAAGTTGTTTGTGATTAGGGAAGTGATCTCTGGACTCTACTTTGGATGGTGAGCAGCCGAGTTTTCTTTCAGAATACTAAAATGAGGAAGACTATGGCTGTGTGGGCGTGGTGTGTGTTGGGGTGTTTAGCTGTGGTTCTGCATCCTCTGCTTTCTCCATCTCTGGGTGTCCGAACACGCTGCTGCATACTGGGCTGGAAGGGTCAAGCAGTATCTGGGAAAGAGTGGGGTTCTGCAGGACCCCAGTGTGGCTGGGAGTGAGTGCTGGAGCTGGGGGGGAGGTAGGCGAGAGAAGGCCTTCTCTGAGGATTCTAGTGTTACAGCTCTTTTAGATGAGACAACTCTCTTAGATAATCTTGGTTTGTGCACATACCTTTATGCAGGGTAAAACCAGGGGTCTATATGCACCTTGGAGAGTAGGTAGGAGTTTTCAGAGTAAATGAAAGTCGTGGCTAGAGTTTAAAGTTCTGTGAATGCATCATTTGTATGGAGGCATTCCAGGAATCCTCGGTACTTGCTGTGTGGGTTCTTAAGTGTATGGGGCTTGGGGGAGTTTGTAGTTCTGCCAAGCGCTACTCAACCTTCCCCAGGTACAGAGTGTGGAGAGTCAGGATGCCCAAACAAGGTCAGAGAAAGGGAGTCCTCCATTCGACACCAAGCTCAGAGGAGGTACCTGGTCACGGTAGACTGCAAACTTATCTAGTAAGGCTTCCCTGTAAGTGGGGTTTGGAAAGCCTGTAGGATTCACTCGCTTTCTAAGTCTCAATTATAAGTGATCTTTTTGGCCCGTGTCTGGCTTTCCTATGACTACAGCGTTAGCAGTGCAGAAAGAGTAGACATTAACATAAGCCAATGTGTGTTCCCACACGGCTCTGAGACTCAGTTTCTTTATCTGAAAATGAGTTCTAATATTATATCACTAATCAACATCTGACATCATGACCTTCAAATGGCTAGCAATCACTGATAAAAATTAGTACAAATTAAACCATGTACCCCAGGTTCACTAGAAAGCTTGAAGTATGCTGTCCGTATATAATGGTTCATTTTATCAACTAAGGCAGTGGAAACCTTCGAAAGAACTAGACCCAAGATGTAATACATACACAATCAGGGTGACCTTTCCCTTTTAGCATTCCGGGATGGTTGTACAACCTTGGTAGTGCTGAGCTCCACAGTGTCACTCCTTAAATTAAGGAGTCCTATTGATGTCTAAGAGATATCCAAGTTCCCCTAGGGCATCATGAGAGCGAGACACACCAAGCCATCAGGTCCTGGATTTTAGTCATTCAATCATTTCTATGCCCTGAATGGAAACACAGGGCTTTTGTGTGCTGGTGTGCTGCCAGGCAGCTTGGCCCAGAAACTTGGTTACCAGTGAGAAGGGAGACTTGGTGGCCTCAGATCTGGGGGAAACATTGATAGATCAATGTCTGAAATCACTTTATATTTCTAAATGCTATAGAAATGTATTAAATTTAATTTAATAACAATACAGTTTCTCAAGATACATTCAACGCAAACTGGTGGATTCTATCAACCTATACACACATATGAATTCCTCCAGGTAAACATATTTGCATTCTATCTTCAGGGGGATAAATGAATAGCCATTTCCACTAATGTTTCACAAATTACTTAATTAGGCTCATGCAGATATGAAATTAGGCAACAGAATGTGAAATCTGTCTTGAAAGCTGCAAACACAGCTATTCATCTTTCCCCATTTGTCTTGAGTTGGGAACATCTTGGATGTGATGCAATGAACAGATGCCAAGACGTATCTGTGAACTTTTCACGGAAGAGCTAAGACAGAGGCTGCATCCCCAGCGGCTGCGAACATCTAGGGAAGACTGATTTCAGAGCGTGACAACTTGTATATCAAGCTTGGCACCAACCGTGAATCCTGCGCCAGTGTGGCTTGTGTGCTTGATGTCTCTGTCAGCCTCACTGCAGAGAATGAGCAGCAGCTTCTGCTGCCAGTGGCCATTGAGCTGAGAGCTTCTTTGGGCCTGGGAGTGCTTTTTCATCCACCCAGACATAATTTTTGTCCCTACAGAAGAAGCCCAATGTCTGCCACTCTATTAGATTGTTATCAGATCACAGGCTGTTTTAGTCAGGGTTTCTATTCCTGCACAACATCATGACCAAGAAGCAAGTTGGGGAGAAAAGGGTTTATTTGGCTTACTTCCACATGGCTGTTCATCACCAAAGGAAGTCAGGACTGGAACTCAAGCAGGTCAGAAAGCAGGAGCTGATGCAGAGGCCATGGAGGGATGTTCTTTACTGGCTTGCTTCCCCTGGCTTGCTCAGCCTGCTCTCTTATAGAGCCCAAGACCTCCAGCCCAGGGATGGCACCACCCACAAGGGGCAATTGAGAAAATGCCCCACAGCTGGATCTCATGGAGGCACTTCCCCAACTGAAGCTCCCTTCTGTGTTAACTCCAGCCTGTGTCAAGTTGACACACAAAACTAGCCAGTACACAGGCTATTCACAATAAGTTGGGGATAGATTGTGGTAGGATTTGGCCTACAGTAAGTCTGAAAACTCATGGTAAAACACAAGCCCAAGATGAGAAGTTTTCTAATGGATCTGGGCCCAAGAGAAGGCTTTTGAAGAAGCTGCTTAGAAGATCCTGTGAGTCATATGGTCTACTCTCTGACCCTTTTTCAGTGACACCCACTAATGGAGACAGCTTAGAGAATTACATGATTTCTTGATGAAGAAATCATGCAGAATTCAGGGCTTGAAGGATGGTTCAACAATTAAGAGTGTTTGCTTGCTGTGCAATCAGGAGAACTAGAGTCTGGTTCAGGGAAGATCCTTTCTCAAAGGAATATGTGGAGAATGATAGAGAATTACACCAGATGTCCTCTTCTGGCCTCTGTGTGTGTACAGGCACATGCACTGAACACTCACGTGTACATACACTCTCATGAACACACACACACACACACACACACATGAATGAATGAGTAAATAAATGAGTGAATAAGTGAATGAATAGATAAATGAATGAATAATGAATGAATAAAGCCTTTAAAAGTAACAATGTTGTATTTTTGGAACATTAGTTCTCAGGTGTATATTGACAATGGAAGTCAGTCTCTACCCTATGTCTATTGACTCAACCAACCAACTATGAATCACAAATATTCAAAAACACTGCATTTGTACTGATAGCATACAGTAAATACTTAGAAAGTAGTTACCTTGCATTATGAATTAGATAATTTGATATAAACAAGAGGAAGTATATAGGTTAACTGCAAATACTGTGCTTTCTTATATGAGATACTTTAAATACCTGCAGAACTTTAGTATTGTCAGGTGGGTCCAAGAGATTGAGGAATGACTACATGCAAGAAATTATAGGAAAATTTTCAGTGCCACTGTCTCCAATTAAATCATACCAGCTTAAATGATGAAAGTCGAGAAAGTGTGGCCATATATTCATTCAAGAAATATTTGCTGAATGCCTGCTGTGTACTGAGAATGGGTATGAAAATTTAAGACATTTTATGATAAAACTGATAAAAGGTTTTCCTTCAGGAAGCTTCTGTTTTGGGTGTGGGAGAGAAAAGATAAATTTATCCATGATGTCTGGTGAGCATAAGAACTCTGGTGAAAATAAAGCAGTGCATGGAGGCTGGGAGGTGGGTGGTGACTGGAGAGGTGATGCTGGAGCAGAGCCTGGAAAGGCAATGTGGGTGGATGAGAGAGAAATGTGGTCCAGGCAGAGGAGACTCCAGGCACAAAGACACCGAGTTGAAGGCATCTTTGATGTGACCAAAACAGGGTGGCGAGAATGAGTGAGAAGGTCACCCCCAGACCCCAGAGAATGAAGGTGATGAGACAGGCTCTCCTCATAGACATCAGCTTAGAAAGAAGTCTTTACTTTTCTAGCTTTT
Source organism: Mastomys coucha (assembly GCF_008632895.1). Taxonomy (NCBI): domain Eukaryota; kingdom Metazoa; phylum Chordata; class Mammalia; order Rodentia; family Muridae; genus Mastomys; species Mastomys coucha. The sequence continues at coordinate 207,328,761 of NW_022196905.1, forward strand.
TTAGATAAACAGGAAGGCCAGGGCTTGATCTCATCTGCTATTTACTTGTGAGGCTTCCCCACTGTGTGCATATAATTACACTGCAGAGAAAAAGGATTGGGTTTCCTAAATATAGCACTCTCCAACATCTGATTATCACCTATCAACCAGGTACTCTCTGTGCTATTTTCTTAATGTTTTGTCCTTCAGTGGATTATAGTTTTAAACTTCTTAGTAAACAACAACAACCTGGGCATTGGGTGCTGGGGTGGGGATGGCTGGAGTGATGGCACAGCCATGAAGAGAACACTGTGCTCTTGAAGACAACCTGAATTTTATTCCCACCAACCACCAACATCATGCAGCTCACAGCTTCCCCAGACTCCAGGGGATTCAACACTCTCTTTTGTCTGATAAGGACACCTGCATACATCTGCACACATGCCTACTTAAAAATAAAAGTAAAAGACATTGCCCTTCTTGTTCATCCTGAGTGACAGAGTGGGTCGGAGTCCTGATATGATGTTGTAACTATGTTTTGAGGTCATTTAAAAAGAAAACAGGGCCTTGGGAGATAGGCCCTGATGCTGTGCAAGCAGGAGGCCCTGAACTCTGATCCCCAGGTAAAAATGGGATGCAGTGGTATGTACCTGTAATCCTAGAACTAGGCAGGCAGAGGCAGGCTAACGGACCAGTGAGATCTAGCCGATCAAAGATCTCCAGGCTCAGTGAAAGAATTTGTCTCTAAAAGTAGGTGGGGAAATGATTAAGGAAGGCATTTGATGTTGAAAACTAGCCTCTACATACCCTCTCACTCCAACACAGAGGAAAGTCCACATAGGAGCACACACAAAGAGAGACAGAGACAAGGAAAAAAGAGTGTGTTGCATAACTGGTTCCTCAGCTAAGACATTGCATTCAGGAAAAGGGAGGCTCTCAAGATGGAGAAGTTGTAGGCACCCCACCCAGTCCAAAGTTAGATAAGTAGTAAATAACAGGTTTGGGGCTTTTCAGTGGCTCTACCTGCAAGTTGGGTTAATGACTCCAAGGTCAGAACTTTTGAGTGGTTACTGTGCTGCAGTGGCCTTGTTGACGTACCTGCCTTTCAGGTGTCAAGTGCTCCGGTAAGCACCCCAGACCCCAGTGACCTCGCTCTTTCCTTAGTCTAGACTTAGGGAGACTGTTTCCTTTATAACTGGTTTGTTCACATCTGCCCAGGAAAGGGTGTACCAAATGAGCAGCGTTCCTTTCTTAAGTGGGTTT
>NW_022196905.1:207330012-207339866 GCF_008632895.1 Mastomys coucha
AAGTTTGAAAATCAAGAGTAGTACATTTATCATTTATGTACTGCAGTCTCGTAAACAACTTCCGTAAAGGATAGCAAATTTTAGTAGTCATTTCAACCATCAAAAGCTTTCTTTGTATTTTAAAAAACACTGTGGGGCAAATGATAGGCACTTGGCTCTAGGCAGGAACCTATTTTTTGAAAGAAAAAAAACAAGGAAAGAATTTAAGATGTGTGCAAATTGAGTTTACACAGTTACAGGGGTTACTACCTTATTGCTGGTCTACGGTTCTCTACAGATATCCAAACTAAGGATTTATGTTTTATTGTGGTAAAATGCTTTCATGGCAGGGAAGTCTTTGTGTGCATTTGTGTGTAGGTGGGGGTGTATGATATATGTACCTGAGAGAGGATGCACTTGCCAGTACATGAGCAGACAGAGGGCAGAGGTTGCCATTGATGTCTTCCTCTGGGACTTTGCACACTTTTTGAGGCTTGGTCTCCCACTTAACCTAGAATACATTGTTTTTAGTTAGATGGGTTTGCCGAATCCCCTAGGACTGTCCTCTTCCTACCCTGCCAGCTCTGGGGTTACAGGCACATGCCATCAGGCCTCACACCTATATGGACACTAGAGATCCAAACTCAGGTCCTTGTACTAGCACAACAAGCACTTTATGCATCGAGCCCATCTTTGTAGCTGGAAAATCATTGTTGTCATGTTTTGGTCTCCATGGTTGACGACTTCTTCTTCTCCTTCTTCTTCTTCTTCTTCTTCTTCTTCTTCTTCTTCTTCTTCTTCTTCTTCTTCTTCTTCTTCTTCTTCTTCCTCCTCCTCCTCCTCCTCTTCCTCCTCTCTCCCCTTTTCTTCCTCCTCCTCCTTCTTTTCCACCTCCTCCTGCTGCTGTGGCACAGGACATTGAGCTTGAAACTTTGCTCATGCTAGGCAACCCAGTAATAAGGTTTCACAAAGCTGTTCCATGTTCCTGAGCTGAATCCATGACCCTCTTTTAATTCTGAGATATGGTCTTACAAAATTGTTTGTGCTGAACTTGTACTCACCCTGTCGTGTATTTCGAAGGTAATAGTTTTGTGTGTGATTTAAGAAGAAAACAAAAGAGACTCATGGCTTTTTGAGCCACCTCAAATCATATACCAATTTCCCCCTTTGTATAGGAAGTTGGAGAACATATAGTTACCATCTGAGACTGCCCTTGGGAGGCTGTCAGCTACAGCAGATCAGTGTTTCTGCTGGTCCCATGACTTGGCATATGTACTTCAGAGAAGAATATTTGGAATATTTGACTGCCGTGTCTGGGGAAGAGCTGTTTAGTAAGGTCGTATGCTATAATTGTGCTAAGCATTTCTGAAGACACAGATGTTCACTATAGCTCTGTAATGTTCTTCCTAGCTATACTGTGGGAAAACAGCCTGTGAGAGGAACAGGAACAGAGTTTGGAGCCCCATACTGAAGTAGCTGAAGTTCTTGCTTCAGGCATTGCTGACACCAAGCACCTCTCTAACGGGAGGAGACAGTTTAATAGCAGCCGGGATCTATCCTTTTAAAGAACCCGTCATGCCCTTTCACCTCTTCCCATCTCTGTATTTATTTTCAAACAGACTAAAGATCTCATAAAGAAGAAAGATGATGAAGAAGTGAAACAGACAGAGGATGAGAAAACCAAACAGATATACAAGAGCTGGAAAGAAGACTCCGAATGGCAAGCATCTCGTGAGTAGCCAGGATCTCAGCAGCACCATGCCGGGTCTCAACTGGACCTGCTAATGAAAACACATCCATGCAGGAGGCACCCAAAGTGCATCCCGAGAAGTCTCGTTCCACTGAGCTCTCACTCAGATGCTATCAGTAAATGCCAGTTGCTCAGACGTTTAAGAAGCAGGAAGGCTTCACCCATCTTTTTGCCATTAAATTATAGTGTTTCTGTATGGTGAGGTTATATAAAGTTATGAAAAATATATCCTGTCGAGGAATGCTTGGTGGTTTTAAAAGATGTTTCTTTCTTGGAGAGGAAACATTAGAAGTAGTATAAAAGCCACTATTTAAAAATTCTTAATTATGAAGGAAGAGAGCAGGAAAATTATTAACATGTGAACCTTGATTTTTAATTATTTATTTTTTTTGAGAAGCTGAATTTTAAATTGTTTATTTGAATCTTACTTCCTGTTATTCTGTTTTATCCCCCCTCCCCCAATTCTCAATAGGGCATTTACTTTTAAACAGTTTTTTTTAACTGACATATCTCAGTTCTCCTTAGAGGGTACCCTATGAAATGCCTACCACATCCATGACTATGTAACACAAAGCACACAGAATTGACAGATGGGATATATTTGCATCATTTTTATGAATCTCTGCCTCAGACCCAACATTGACCCTCTTTGGAGCTTGTACTGCCAGGGCCAAACCAGAAAGAACAGGATGAACAGAGGCTGGGCAACCCAGGTATGAGAATAGATCAGAGTCTTCAGCTGCCATCAGCAGAGAGGACTCACTCGGGCCTGATAGTCCCCTGAGACTTGGAAAGAGGCAAAACCCAAGTCACAAGGTTCTCAAGATGCTCAGAGTCCTGAAGTAGTCTACAGATCCTCTACAACAAATGCTAAAAGTTTTGATGAAACAAAAATATTTGCAAGATCCAATTTGTGGCGTTCTTGTGCTAAGCACTGAAACTCCAGTATGATGAAATATTTTGAGTGTGTTTTCAGAGTCAAACATGACAGGATTTAGCCCATAATGTCTGAATTGTAAAAACTAAATGAAAAGTCCTCCAGAAAAATGGATGATTGCATCCTGTAATAATCTCTAACACTATGTGGCTAAAACATAATCCTGTCTATTTAAGAAAGAAATTAATGTTAAAAGGCAGATTGGGAAGTGCGTATACATTTATTAAGGTGTTCTGAAATTCTCCACCACATGTTTGTGGGTAGAATCTCTTTCTTTCTGTCTCTTTGGCCAATTCACATTCAGTTGAGCCTATGGCAGACTCTGGATGTGGCCTTTGACCAGCCTCTGTGCTTTTTCCCTAGCTCACCTTCTAGTGAGAAGTCCTTCCTAGTCTTTGCTGGTGACTTGAGATGCACCTGACTATGATTGTATCAGGAATGTAATACTGCCCTCTGGCCTTCTTTGTCCCTCTGACTAGGCCTCACAGTTTAGTTTTGCCAAGTGCAGTAACTTAATCTTGCTATACATTTTCCACCCCACCCCTCCTTCTTCTTTGTCTTTCTTTTCTCTCCTCAGAAAGTCCCTAATTCCCAAATGCAGATAGAAGTTCTGGAGCGAGTACAGGAGGAGCCTTAAAATGTGATAGTAGGTACTGGGAATGATAGTTAATGTGAGCACCAAGCCAACTCTGCCTGGAGCCTTCCCGGAGTACTATGGTACAGGGATGAGTCTGCTGTCTCTGTGGGCTCTGAATGTGACCATTGGCATGCCCTGATGGACCAACTCGGACACTGTTATCTTTCTAGTGCGAAAATCTAAGGCAGCTGATGAGAAGAGACGCTCCTTAGCTAAACAAGCACGGGAAGACTATAAGAGGCTATCTCAAAGGGGCAGGAGTGGTGACGGACTGCAGAACCCACTGACTAGTCCACAGAAGCCCAGAAGACCTCCTCTTCCTCCGAAGCCCCAGTTCCTACAGCCGCTGGGAATCCCTCCAAAGTCTTTAGGGTAAGAAGCCACACAGATGAGTTTCATCATAAGCATTGAGATGGGCTGATTAAAGCTGTGTGTCTTGGGACGTGGGATAGGGGTGGGTGGTAGTGTTGGCTCACTGCTTAGGTCAATGCAGGCTTGCCTCTAACCCGGCTTCCTTGATTCCTTCCTTTCCTGTAAGATATCCACAGTGGCTAAAGTTAGAATCCAACCACAGGGTGAAGATGGTGAGGTGATTAGCTGTCCCCACCTTGACCCATTGGCAACAGGCTGACAGGAATGAGAAGGGAGAACGTGGAGGGTGTCTAGTGGCCAAAAATAACATTAGGATCCTGGGGGCAGGTGGACTCTTCGATCCTGGGGGCAGGTGGACTCTTCGACCCCAGGACTACTTTTTATTGCTGGAGTCAAGGTTTGATGGCAGTTCTCTTTCTAAGACACAGAGCTGAGATCATATTTTTCAGAATTTTGAAAGTCTTCATTTTGGGACAAAATCTCTGTTTGGCAATGAAGGTACGTTTACCTTCTAGGTGAAAGGTGAGTGGGAAGAAAAAAAGAGAAATAGAGTAAACAGAGTGACACCCAGAAGAAAACAGCATCTTTCCTGTTTATTGAAAAATTCCTTTTTATAACTACTGACTTATATAGAATATTATTAATATTCTAATATTTATTTGTTTGCTTGTAGCAGGGATCAAACCCAGGGCCTTTCACATTTTAGGCGAGCAGTCTGCCACTGAGCTATATCTTTCTCCCCTAAAAACTAAAAATACTTCTCTGTTAAGAGTTTGGAAAAAATGAAACAAACAAACAAAATTTCTGTGTTTTAATTGTTTAAGTCACTTTTTTCTAACTGAGGATTATGACCTCAGAGGAAACACAAGAGTGATGTATTTCCCCTACTATAATCATTTCTACTTTCTCCATTGAAGGTCCCAGATTGAGACATGGTGACTCTTTACACAGTTTGGAAAATGAAGTTTTATCCCCCCCCCCCCCCCCCCGCCCTATAGCTAAAAACAAAAAGTCAGGAAATATTTCCTGGGCTTCGTAACAGGTCACAAATGGACTCCTGCACGTGGCCTGGCCTAGTGTAACTGGCTACGGAGCTTCACAGGCAGCCTCTTCGTGTTTGCTAGCCCCTAGCATGGGGTATGGTTCACCTGATGTCTTTCCTGTAGTGTTTGTAGGACGCGCTATATTTGATGGGTGACAGTGAAAGTGGCCTTTTAGAGTAGGAGACAGTTCGTGTCAGCTGAACTCAGCTTGTTCTTTTCCAGCTTACGGCAATGTAGAAGAGCTCCCTGTGTGCCAGAGTAGATAGGGCTGGGCCTGCGACTCTGGGCAGTTATGACAGAGGTCAGCCAGGAGCCAACCCAGAGAAAGACAGACACTAGCGGACACTAGACTGTCCCATGGATGCGGAGTTTGTTCTATCTTTGAAGATTATGTGTGGAAAAGGAAGCTCATGTGGAAACTATCGTAAGAATTTGTCTTATAATCTAATATGTATGCAAGGTCAGCTTCTGAGAAAGACAAATATTGTATGACATTTTCTCTCAACTCCTCTGAATGCTATAAATGATAATACATACCCATATTTGCATATGTGTATGTGCACATGCATGTGTGTATGTGCATATGTGTGTGTACATATGTGTATGCATGTTTATGTGCATGTGTGCATGAGTATGTATGTGTGTGTATATATATGTGTGTGTGTATGTGTGTGTGCATATGTGTGTGCATGTTTATGTGCATGTGTGTATGTGGATGTGTGTGTGTGGATATGTGTATGTATGCATATGTGTGTGTGTGTGCATGTCTGCACATGCACATTTTTGCAGAGCTGTTTTGTCACATGGAACTCTCCTGGCACACACATTAGGTTGCCAGGAGAAGCACAATTAAAAGCCACATCAATTTGTATCATGGAAAATTCTGTTAGCTCATTCAATCTCTTTGTTTCAGATTTAGATTCTGCTCACCTAGTGGCTTGTTGGACAGGACTTGGGAGTGTATTTATTACGTCTAAGTGCTGCCTTCCGTAGTGGAGCCCATGCATGCCAGGATGCCCTTCTGATGCTGAGTTGGTTTCAAAACGGTGCTGTTGCTAATTTTCCCTCTCTAGGCTGTAGACATATTCCCTTTTCCTTCCTGTTTCTAGAGCATCTTTCAATAGAAAGAAACCTCTTCAAAGTGTGAGAGAAGAAGCAAGTGAGGGAGGTGAGCAGAAACAGAGGATTTGTGGAAAGGCACATTCTGAAGGAATCAGGGAGGCAGCTCGCTCACTGTGTGCTCTTGCCCTCGTCTACATATCCACACACGCCAGAGAAACAGCTTCAAATTCTGAATGCTTCTTTTCCTCAATGTTAACTGGAAGTTCATGTATCTTCTAACCCATAGTAAAATGAGTTTGAATCTAACTCAGCAGTGGCTATTGCTATGACTGGTCCAGATGAATGTGTTTTCCTCTCTCTGATCTTGGGAGCCATACAACGGTAACACATAAGGCACCTAACCTACCATTAACTCTGCCTTGTGATTAGATGTTGGAAATGAAAATATATATAATTCTCTTCCCCCACCTCTTCCTCCTTTCCCTTCTCCCTTTCCCCTTCACACCCCCTCTTCCTTTTCCCCTCTCCCTTCTGCCTCTCTGTGTAAAGTTGTCCATCAGTATCTGTAGAGGCAACTCCCAAGACCCCTTGAAGAGATCAAAATGTGAAGGATGCTCATGCCCCATTTTTAACATGGTATAGTGTTTTCCTGTAATGCATTCATAGTCTCTCTGCACTTTAATCTCTGAATCACTTATAATGACTAGTACAATGTAAGTGCTATATAAATAAATAAACAATTACATAGTACTGTTTGGAGAATAATAATAAGCAAAAATGTCTGTCTATGTTTAGTATAGTTGCAATTTGTTTCTTGGAATATCTCCAGTTCTCCATTGGTTGAATTGATGCAGACCAGTTTGTGTGTGCATATATATGTATGCATACACAAATACACATACATATGCATATGCATGTGTGGGATGCTATACACACATACATATAATGAATGGATCATTATTTCTTTATTTCCTTAAATTACAGTTAAAACTTTAATTCTCCTTTAGGACAGATTTATAATTATAGGACAGATTATAAAATAACACATTTATAATCAGATTATCATAAATTACCATAAGCTTAATTTTTATTGATAATTCCTACAATATATTCTGATCACACTTCTCCCTCACCTCCTCCCAGGTTCTCCCTACACCTCCACCCATCCAACTCTACATCTTCTTTCTTGATGTCTTTGGAAAACAAGCAGGCATGCAAAACAGAATTTAAAAAAAATAACTTAAAAATAAATGGTGAAGAAGTATAAGACACACAGACAAATAAAACCTTTAAGATACAATTTCAAACCATATTATAGAATCAAAAGACCAATGAGATTTTAAAAAAACAAAGTATCATGATTCAAAAAACAGTCTCTGAGAACACCTTTGAGTTTGTTATATGTAGGACTTGGGGCCTCCTTAGGTGTGGTTCGTAGACCTAGTAAGAAGATTGATTTTTTTTTTTTCCTTTGTAAGTGGTTGTCAGTTGCCATAGCTTTGGGGTTAGAGATGGTAGTTCACGTCCACTCCCCAACTCAGCGCTGGATCCCACCTGACTTGGACCTGTGCAGGCCTGTGCTTGCAGTCACAGTCTCTTGAGCTCATGTGTTTGCCACCCCTCTTGTATCTGGGAGACACTGTTTCCTTGACGTCATCCATCCCTTCTGACTCATACACGCTTTCTGCCCCTGCTTCCCTCTAGCTTCCTGAGCCCGGAGGAAACGGTTTGCTAAAGACATTCCATTTGTGGCTGAGTGTTCCCAGGTCTCTCACTCTGCAGAGCGTCTGCCTGTGGGTCTCTGAATTAGTTCCTACCTGCTACTGTAGGTGGTGGCTGAGCAAGACACTGATCTATGAGTGTAGCAGAGTACAGGACATTATTTCAAATTAGTCATCCCTAACTTGGGAATCATCTTACCCATGACAGGAATCAGGGAGTGATAAGGACCGAGACCGGCTCCACCCAGAAGGATACCATCCGATGGTTCAAAGAGGAACAGCTGCCGTTCCGTGCAGGTTACCAGAAAAACTCGGACACCATTGCTCCCTGGTTTCATGGTGAGTACTGAGACCATTTCTCATGGCAGACCAAACAGTGCTCACTTCAAGAATGACAAGCAAACAGTAAGGGTTTTCGTATTCCTTCTTTATTCGTGCTGCGCTAACACTCTTTCACTGCTGTACTTCCACGAAGCGTTTTCTTTTATTTATTTATTTATTTTTTTTATTTTAGATATTTTCTTTATTTACATGTAAATTTCTCCTTTCCCAGTTTCCCCTCCAAAAAACAAAGAAACAAACAAAAACAACAAAAACAAACCCCTGTTGCCTCCCACTTCCCCATGTCTGCCACCCCGCCCTCTCCCACTTTCTGGCCCTCGCATTCCCCTACACTAGGGCACCGAACCCTCACAGGGCCGAGGTCCTCTCCTCCCATTGCTGATCGAATTTGCAATCCTCTACTATACACATGCTGTCAGAACCATCAGACACCTCCATGTGCAGTCCTTGGTTGGTGGTTGAGACCCTGGGAGCTCTGAGGGTACTAGTTAGTTCATATTGTTGTTCATCCTAAGGGACTGCAACCCCCTCAGCTCCATTAGTCCTTTCTCTAACTCCTTCACTGGGGACCCTGTACTCAGTTCAATAGATGTCTACGAAGCGTTTTCTTAAAGGCTTTTCTGCTTGTGCTTACTTAGAGAGCAGTCAGCAGCACTCATGGCCGCTGCAATGATGTGGGCTAATCCTTCACCAAAAATGCAATACTCCAGGGAGGGTGGGAAAAGCAGTGCTGGCTGGGGACTCAGTGGACAGAGTGTGACTTCAGCATGTGCTATTGTCTTCCTCCACTAGAAAGTCAGTAGTTTGATGGACTGAGGCAGGGTTAGCAGGTAGAAGGCCGGCTCTGCACCAGCTCTTTCATAACCAGTTGAGTGACCTTGAAGAAACAATGGTCTCTTTCTACATCACTGCTCAACCTACTTGAGCCCCAATTTTTTCGTCTCTTAAAGGAGAATCTGGAGCTTTTTAAAGATTCACTTTACATCCTGATCATAGCCCCCTCCCTCCTTTTCCGCAGCCCCACCCTTCTAAATCGCCCCCCTCATTGAAGGGGAACCTCCTTTGGGTACCACTCCACCCTGCGGCATCTAGTCCCAGCAGATCTAGGCACATCTTCTCCCACGAGGCCCATCCAGGCAGTCCAAATAGGGGGAAGGAGATCCAATGCCAGGGAACAGAGGCTGCACAGCTCCTCCTGCCCCATTCCACTTGTTATAGGACCCACCTGAATACCAAGGTGTGCATTTGCTACAGAAGGTAAGGGTCTAGTTCCGGCTCCTGCATGCTCCCCGTTGGTCCTGTGGCTTTGATCCTTTTCTTCTGTTGCTCTAGCAAGTCTGTAAGGTGGAGCTCTTTGAGTCCCTGGACAGTATTAGCTGATGGTTTCAGCATTTGGCTTAAGGTACTTGGCTAACTAAGGCTCCTCTGTCAACCTAGGTCATATTCCCTGACTGCTTCAGTTCAAGAAAAATCAGTTGTTTCTTAAGACCAGGGGGTAGGGGACTGGAGTACAGCTCTGACTCTGTTACCTGCCCATAATGTACAAAGTGATCAGTTCTAACCCCAACACAGAAAATACAAGAAGGAATGACATATGGCTGAATTAGACTTACGACCTAAGCATTTATCCAAGGCATTCTCTCCCACTTCGCTCACAGAGTATCTTGGTTTGAACTGTAAGGCATCTTGCTTTTTAGTACGGTCATTTTACACATAAGTAGACCACAGAAAATAAGTTCCTAAACACACAGCGAGAGCAACCACTCCTAAAAACCCCAGCTCATCTGTGATAGCTTTTTCCTGATAGCTGCTTTAGTAGCCTGGGTCTCGGCAGAACTGCCAGGTGTCCTTGAACATGTGCGTTTGACTTTGGCTTTGTTGGCTCCCGGAGGAGCCCTCTGCTCTTCTCCTACCCCTCTATGGTGTGGTGATGCTGTCAGAGACTAACAGAGAACTCTGCTGATTCTGCATACCTTCAGCACAGCCACCTCCGCCGTCCGATGTCCCCCCC
>NW_022196905.1:207339969-207391774 GCF_008632895.1 Mastomys coucha
AACAGCAGGGTATGAAAATTGGAAGTGTTAGCTGATGTCATTAAGAATTCTAATATGTGAACTGGCAGCTCTGTCTGAAAGAGTTGTAGAAAGCCAGAGGACATGGCAGGGCTAAAAACCCAGTGGGAGCTTTGCCTAGAAAACACAAATGTGCAGTGTTACACATAATATTTTATAAATATGACATCGTTGTTGATTCATTCTTATACAAATATTTATCGTAGTTAAATGCAAATAAATAATACAATAAATAAATAATGTGTTAATAAATGTGCAGTCAGTTAGCCGACATCCTTGGCTTCCATTTTAGGAAGGCGGAATTAAACATCCCCATAATGGAGACAGGGTGGTTCACACTTTGTCTTTCTGAAATGCAGCTGCGTATGTGTTTACTGGTTACTCCTACAGAAAATGGCCTCACATCACCCTTGAACAGGACTCATCATACCTACACATCATAGTTTTTTCACAGACTATATCCAGATATAGAATTTCTGGAAAGGAGAGGCATATGTATGTTTAAGGATGCATGTTGAACATTCCTAAATCCAAACAGCCCAAATCAGAAACACTCCAGAGCTTGAGCTAACATGTTGCTCAAAAATTTTAGATTGTAGGACGTTTCATTTCCTCCATTTTCTGGTTCTAAATGTTCACCTTGTAGCTCTACCAAAATATGTTGTCACTTGAAAGCCTCCCAAATCCAAAACTCTTGTGGACAGGCATGCTGAACAATGCACACCCGATCTGTATTGAATGTGACTCAATGCCTCGGAAGCCAGTACCTTAGTGTGTATTCCTACGTCTCTTCCCAAGCTTCCTCTTTACTTTGTATGTACCAGCACTTGATATTACCTGATTCCATTTCCTTCCATAGTGTGGGCCCACAGTGGAATTGTGATCATTGTGTTTGTACTGAAGCACAATGAGCCTGAGCCCCTCATGTTTGCTGGCCAAGAATTCTAAACAATTTTTTGGATATTTTGATCATTTTCCAAGATATCTATTGAATTTTTGTTTTGCTTTGTAGAATTTTATATATTTTAAACACTAATCATTTACCAATTATATGAGCCAGCTATACTTCCTTCTAGTCTATGGTTTATCGTTTTACACTGTAGAACATTTTGAGGCACAATTTTTCATTTCAATGCTGTTCAGGTTAGGTTTTCTTTTTTATGATTTTTTTTTGTTTGTTTCTATCATGTACAACCAACCTGCAATTCATTTTTTCACAGATACAGGGTGTATAGACATCTTTCCATTTATTATTGTGTTAAATTTCATATTACATAAAATTCATCATCTTAATCATTTTTATTTTGTTTTTTAAACATTTTTAGTTAGCATAGGAAATGATGGTTTCCCTTATGACATTTCCTACATTTGTGTATTTGACTTTACTGATAGTCATCCCCCTTATCAGCTTCCCTGTTCCCCCGTCCCTCCTTCCTGACGGTCTTAACATTACTTATTTGTATGTGCATGCGAGTGCTGGTCTGCATGCCCGTGCGCGTGTGCGCAAAGGTCGGATTCTTCCACTGTCATTCTCCACATTTCCAAGTCAGGATTCTCACTCATCTGGGGCTGCTTGCTGGCCAGCCGACATCTGCCTGTCTCCACTTTTTCAGCACTGGGACATCAGATACAACACCCAGCTTTGAGAGTGGTACGAATCTGAACTCAGGACTTCTGATTATGTAGCAGGCTTTTTAGCCACCCCAACCATCTCCTCGGCCTTTTCCCCCACTGTTTCATGTGTTCCTGTTTGTTTCCTGTAGTTACAGGCGGCCTCTGTGCCAAAGATCAGTGTGAGGTGTAAATGTGAGAGGTCTTCTCATGCCTTTCCTGGACCTGTCCTATGTTGGGGTATGTGTGGTGACTTTCTAATTTTATACCATATACATGGTTGTTTTTGAATGTCCTAGCCTTCGAGTTCTGCTTCACAGGGGTGGGAATGAAGGAAAATGAGAGAAGGGAGGAGTTTTGGAACTTAATTTCCAGAACACCACTATGTGAGTTGTACTCTCTCCCTTGTGCATAGGGTGGTGGTAAGTGTGCGCAGAGGTTTCTGTGCAGAGCAAAGGAAGTCACACGTATGAAGAGTCACAACACGTATGAAGAGTCACAACAGCCCCCAGACAAGGGGCTTGTTTGGCTTAAGGGAAGCAGCACCAGATGCCTCTGCCCTACCTTTCCTTTACCACACACAGTCTTAGCACGTTGAGAAACAGTTACACAAGGATCATGTGGTTCTTCAGCAAATCAGATCTTAACTACTGCAAAATGCTGTCTCATCTGGAAGTACTTATTTAGGGCCTGTCCTTAAAACGTCAAATCACCACTGTGTATGGCAGGGAGGGCAACTGGAAGCTTGTTCTCTGGTGGTGGCTTTGTGCCCTTGGAGGAACTAGCAATGCTCCATTTAACATGTAAACTTCATTTACATTAGTAACATCAAGGCACGTCTCATAATTATCTATATTTCTCTATTAATTATATACCTTATGTTTGTTCAGACTTCTGAACTAGAGAAGATGAAACAGAAAGGGGCTAAAGCTACACGGGTTCTTTGTGGGATGTTCCATTGCTTCTGCAAAGAATGCTGTATACTGGTGTTCTTTCCTGGAAGACCCTGATCTTTCTCATCAATGACTCAGAGCCATGAACTTGCTACAAAGATGTTACTGTGATTAATATTAATGATGAGAATAGAGCAGACTTTGGATTTCAAAATCCCCATTGTTGGAAATGATGTACTTGAGTTACAAATGCCAGTTGTGTGTGTGTGTGTGTGTGTGTGTGTGTGTATGCTTGCACATGTGCTTGTAAAGATAGAACCCAGCATGTTAGGCAAGCATTGTACTTATTATTCAGGACATAGTCTTACAGTTTCTTGTACTTTTGGAGCTGGGGGGTTACCCAGCAGCCAGTAGCCAGTACAGTCTTTATGGTGGAAGTACCTCTGGTGGAAGAGATAGTACCTCTGCTTTCAGGGATCCCGTTGAGATCTGTATAGAAGAGAGATTCTATAGCCTTGAAGCAATCACGAGCTTTGTCCTTGGACTTTTCTTGGTCAGCACATGCTCTCTTACAATATTTCCTGCCATGACCATATGATGAACACCACTTCTTTATGACAAAGGGAAAGTAAAACCAAAGAAACAAGTGGTGGGTAAGAGTGCACATATGGGGTTAGCTGCAGGGCTTTACATCTCAGACGCCATCAGTCAGCCATATGGGCTTAGTCACATGACCCAACTTCTGCACTTCTGTCACTTTTCTGTATGATGTAGGTAATGAGTAAGAATCAAATCTTTCAATAGATACAGAGTACTCAGAACTGTGTGAGATGAGCAAGAAATGTCAGGTAATATGTGTAACCATGAAAACGAATGAGAATGAGTAATGATAATTCTAGTTCTTTAACTATGAGAGAAACATTGGGATAATATTTTAAGAGCTCTGGTCATGTTCACCTCTCCATAGCTGGGATTTGGGGCAGATGCTAGGGAATCTCAGGAATTGCAGGAGGAGCTGAAAGTGCATAGAGTGGTAGGAGAGATGTGCAAAGACTCCAGGTGCCATTGGAGATGGAAGTAACTTCTAGAAAATAGTTACTCCTCATCCTATGCTACAGGTAGATTTGCATGTGAGACTCTGAGGTACCCTAACAGAGGAGACATGTCCCTTTGCAAATACTATTCTCTAATAGCACCTCCTTTTATGTATTTTGGGGAAGCGCAAAGGCAAAAGTATAGCACAGATAGAAAAACAGGGAGACAGGTGCCAGGCGATGCATTAGAGGGCAGCCCAGGACACTGGTGATCTGCAGCAGCCTGGCTTTGGAAAGCTCTGCAGTGGCGACAGTGTCCTATAGTACTGAGGCAGCCCCAAGTGTAGCCTGAAGTCTCTAGGGCTACTGGCCCTCAGACCACAAACCCTGAACTTAGGAGAGTGGCAGATAGTACACTAGTAGGATCTGCACACCCGGCTCGACCACACTCAACATTTCAAGAGAAATGCATCTTTTGTAAATTGCTCAGAGTAGATCTGATCACCTCTTATAAAAATACATATTTGGGAAATTTCACAAGCACAGGGAGTTAAAGAGCGAAATACCGGAGCTGAGGACCCAGAACAGAGCAAGATCCTGCAACCTGGGCATTGACTCTCCTCACTTAGCTTGCTTGGCTACAAAATGGGGATGATGATAGTCCCCACTCTCCTTACTTAGTATACCAAAAAGATTAAACAAAAGGTGAGATAGAAACAGAAGCACATTGTACCACCCCAGGAGGAGGGATCATGGTTGAGTGGCTAGGAGTTTGGCTATGAGCTCAAGGCCTAGAACTAGCAATACACTTATCCTGACCCACCTAAGGACCCTTTCATGTTATGTGGTTCTCTGTGAACACTTTTTGAGGCATTCAAAAAATACTTTTATTTCATTTCTATGAGTGTTTCCTGCACATATGTATTTGCACCACATGCAATACAATACTTCTAGGCAGAAGTCACATACATATCTGGTGTCCAAGAAGGCCAGGAGAGAGTATTAGATCACGTGGGACTGCCATAGGGATACTTGGAGTTACAGGCGTTTGTCACACATGTTTGTACTGGAAATGCAATTTAGGGTTCTTTGCAAGGACTCTGTACCCCTGAGTTCTCTCTCCATCCAATTAAGGCTTCTTTCAGAGTAATAATATTACCTCCTTGTGGGGTTGCTTTAAAGGCTCAATGAAACAGGTTACATTATTATGTGGTCATCTTTCATTTAACCCAAACATATACTTTCTAAATATAGTAAGTAGGTTGTAAAGCTGAGCAGCCAGTGGCAGTTCACACAGGACACACATCCCCTGATTCTAGCAATCCTGAAGCCAGAGGCAGTAGTTGCATAGAGGTGTCCATGGTGAGATGAGATCAGTTCGCTAGGTCTTCTCCAGCTGCATATATAAAGTATGTCAGCGAGGGAGCTGCCTGATTGCTAGGAGGTCACATGGAATTGGGTTGAAGGGCAAGATGGTCCTTGTGGAATGCGCTGTCCGTGAGCCTACACCTCTGAGCACACAGAGGATGTGGGAGCCAGGTGCTCTGCATGTTCAGAGTAAACAGCCCAGGAGGCATCCAAATGCCTCATGTTCTCTGTTTGCAGATTGAGTAGGAATTTTCCAGAAGGTGCTGTGGGAATGATCCTCCTCCTGGCTTCTTCCTGTGGAGTATTCTCTGCCCTTTGGCTTTTTAATAGAGGCATGCTGGGGTTTCCAAGTCCCTATGAATCTCTTTGTGGTCTGTTGATCTCTTCTAGGCAGAAGTCAGTATTCCTGTTCTGGTCAAACCTTCACTCTAAAGAGTTTCTAAAAATCACACAATCCAGTGTAGCTATTGACCACACATGCCAAGTAACTAAATAAACAAAATAAAACTGAAATTTGAGTCCACAGCCGTACCAGCTCTAGTTCAGGTCTCAATAAATACTTGTGGCTGGCAGCAATCACCTGGCCAACACAGAGGACGTTTCCATCACTGCAGGATGCCCTACTCCATGGCATTGGATAGAAGTATCCACACCCCATCATTACACAGAGAAGAGGGTGTGGGATACTTCCTTCTGGTCTCACCTCCTTCACCCGATGGGCCTGCACACCAAGTGTTCACACTTGAACACATTGCAGCTGCAGCTGCTCCTCAGCCCTTTGGGGCTAGTTGCTGGCCATGAGACCTCCTGCAGTGATATCTCACATTCTTCTGTTACTTTCTAAGCAAATTAAAATATGTAGGCCATTTTCCTGGTAGAAATGTATCCTATTAAACTTACTGAATAAAAGAAATCTAGTCAGGCATGATGGCAAATGCCTTTTAATGCTAGCAAAGGCAGAGAGATCTCTATGGGTTCCAGGCTAGCAGTGGCTATGAAGAGAGATGCTGTCTCAGAAAACAAACCAACCTACAAAATAAATAAAAGAAATCTGACATTCGCTTCTTCTGCCGTCACGAAGCCCTCCTAGAACCTCAGATGGCTTTGTCTCTTTTACAATCTGTGAAGATGGCTAATCCCTGGTGGCAGCCCTATTTGGTGTCACAAATTGAGAAGTGCAATGAAGCCACATCTTTCATAATTCTTAGAGCCACACATAGGAAAATCCAAAGTCTGTAAGTACCTGACTTTGGGGTCTGGCATTGTCCTCACGAACTCCTGCATGTCTTCCACAGGAATGTTTTTCATGAGCCTGGCAGTAGCCATGGCTCCTCAAAGGTATCCACTGCCCTTGACCCCCAAGGGCTTCTGTGAAGCATCTACTACATTAACCTTGTTTTTAGATGCAAGAGAGTGTGGTAAGGAAATTGAATTCCCCAGCTAAGAAAATATGAAGAAACTACCCTCCTCTACAAACTAGTCTGCTTGCATGGTTCTCATCTTTGAGCCTGCCTGTGCTGCGCGAGGAGATTACATTCGGACCTGGGGTTTGCTACAAAATCATTTTACTGTGTTTGAGTGTCTGGGGAGATTAGATAGTGCTAATATCTTGTCTAATAGGCTATGGTTGCAGAGGCTAGAAGGTTTGTAGGTGCTTTGATTTATGCTTACTATATCACCTAATTTCAAAGGAAAATGCTCTTAGCCCAGGTTTTGTCATAATTTTCCAGAATAACTTTCTTTTAAGGAATGTGTATATATCAGGAAACCACGCACATGACATCACATGTACACACCTGCTTATTCTATCGAAGGAAGTTAGAACTAATGTGGGAATGAGATATGGAGGCTCTTCACATCAGGATGGACCAGGAAACACTGACATGGGTAATGTGTGGCGGAGACTAGTCACATCATCCTGGATCAGGAAGTGGAGAAAAGAGAACTCTAGCCCTCTACCACCTCTCTTCTTTCTCTTTCTGTTCCATCTCATCCACTAGTCAATGAGGTAGTGTTACTCACATTCTGGATTGGTTTTACCCTTCAGTTCATTCTCTGTGCAAACCACCTTAAACTCACAACAGGAGTGCTTAACCTGTCCCATGTGATTCTGTTCAAGAACTACTGTTTTAAACTAAGTCAGATCACTTCCAACATCACTGAGTTCTTGCTGATAGGTAGTGTGGCCCTACAAGAACCTTGAAGTTCAAGTTGGAAGTGAAAAATCCCAGCGCCACCCTCAGGACAACCTACTAGACTTTCATACGTGGTAGACAACCTGTGTTGACCCAAATGGGTCATACAGTTCTTTTACTATCTGTTCTAGTTTGTTTCTCTGTTGCTATGATAAAAATACTGACCAAAAGCACCTTGGAGAAGAAAGGGTTTATTCTGGCTTGTAACTTCCAAATCCCAATGCATCTCTGAGAGAAGATAGGGCAAGAACTCATAGCAGGAACCTGGAGGCAGGAACAGAAGCAGGAGCAAGGAGGAATGTTGCTTACTGTCTTGCTCAGTTTGGTTTCTTATACAACTCACTTGCCAGGGGTGGTACCACCCACAGAGGGCTCCCATACCAATCATTCCCTAAGAAAATACTCCCACAGACAAGCCCACAGACCTGCCTGATGGAGGTAATTCTTTAACTGAAGATCCTTCTTTCAATGTCATTCTATTTTGTGTCAAGTTGACGAACTGTCCGTTTATGTTATGTTTGTCCAGTAATTAAATACCAGGAGTTTTGTTTTGTTCTGATTCCCAAGGACCTCAAAATACACATGGAATTTTATTCTGATTTTCATTAAACTCTACTCATTTAGGGAGGTGTAACAGAGGAGTAGTTTGTAGGGACTTGACTGATATGACTTTTTCTCCCTTTCCCACAGGGATTCTCACATTAAAGAAAGCAAACGAACTTCTGAGCACAGGCGTGCCGGGCAGTTTTCTGATCCGAGTCAGTGAAAAGATCAAGGGCTACGCCCTGTCCTACCTGTCCGAGGAAGGCTGCAAACATTTCCTCATAGATGCTTCTGCCAACTCTTACAGCTTCCTGGGTGTGGACCAGCTGCAGCACGCTACCCTGGCAGATTTGGTTGAATACCACAAGGTGAATCCACTCGTGTGCTTAATTTGCATTAGGGATTATTGTCCTATAGATATATAACAAAGAAAGGCATAGCTAGGGATATAGCTCAAAGGTAAGCAATGGGATGATGGTGGCACATGATGTCTGCTGGTAATGAGGAGTCTTAATTGTATTTCCTTTCTCAAATCCTCCTGGCATACTCAGAGATATCCCATTGAAGCTGAGAATACTAGAGATGTATGTTCTGATCATATCTGAGGATGGCCCTATGCTAGAACTTGGGCTCCAGTAGGACAGGGAAACTGGGAGGAGGAAAATCCTTTTTAATATTGTCATATGTCTCCAGGCAGTGGTGGCGCATGCCTTTAATCCCAGCACTTGGGAGGCAGAGGCAGGCGGATTTCTGAGTTCGAGGCCAGCCTGGTCTACAGAGTGAGCTCCAGGACAGCCAGAGCTACACAGAGAAACCCTGTCTCGAAGCGCCCCCCCCCAAAATATTGTCATATGTCAATCTAGATGTACATAAACCCAGGGCAGAGGGGTGATATCCCCTAAGGAGGTAGCATGGACATCTACCATACAGCTGCCTCATGACCCTGCACTTTGATTGACAGGAGGAGCCCATAACCTCTCTGGGGAAGGAACTACTTCTGTACCCCTGTGGTCAACAAGACAAGCTACCGGACTACCTGGAGCTCTTCCAGTGACAACTCCCATCCAGACCAGCCTCCAGCCTCCAGCTGGGTTCTGCTCCGAACAGACACCTCTGAGATGGACATTTGTGTGTGATGCCAAAATCTCTCTGTGGCAGAGCCAACAGTGAACAATGTCTGTGAGGTCTTCATTGAAGCCTGTCTTCTGCATAAATGCTGGATTCAGTTTAAAGAGATATTACCTCTCTCTCACCCTCATTCTGAAAGGAAAAGGGAGAAAGGTACCCACGTCAGCAACATTCTAATATGAAGGATAGGACCTTGAAGGATATGACCATAATGATGTATATACGATAAAAAGGACAAGGCTACACTGAAATATTTTTAGCAATTAAGATGTTACTTTAAAAGAACAAGTAAACAATTTCATGATCTACACACTCCCTTTTTGTTATTCACTCAAAGGTCTCGGTATTCTGTGCGTATGAACTTTCATCTTGGCTTTAGAATGGTGGAAAAATGTCCCCACTGAGGGGTGAGATTGTCTTCAAAAGACCACCCTTTTTGTGTCTTTTGGAATGAGGATATAGAAGACAGAAGAGAAAGACCCAAGTGTAAATTGAAAGGCAAGTTTTACGACTTGGGATGAGAGACTTACCATATACAAACAAACAAACAAAACAAAACAAAAGAAAAAAAAAGAAAAACAACCAAAGGTTTTAGTGTGACAGTAACCCTGAGTGTGGGTTGGAATATGCTTGGCCCATAGGGAGTGGCACTATTAGGAGGTGTGGCCTTGTTGGAGTAGGTGTGGCTTTGTTGGAAGAATGTGTCACTGTGGAGGTAGGTTTTGAGACCCTCCTCCTAGCTGCCTGAGAAATGTAGTCTTCTGGTTTCCTTGGGAACAAGATGCAGCACTCTCAGCTACTCCTCAGCCATACCGGCATTGATGATAAAGGACTGAGCCTTGGAATCTGCGAGCCAGCCCCAATTAAATGTTGTTCTTTATAAGAAGAGTTGCCTTGGCCATGGTGTCTCTTCACAGCACTGGAAACCCTCACTAAGACACCTGAGTAATCTTAGAGTTTGTTTCTTCACTCTGCTCTTCCTCCCTCCCCTCTATCTGAAAGTAAATATAAAGGATGCTGTGCATGGCCATGTGAGGACTTGTGTGGTCAGGATACCAAGAGAAGAACAGAATAAATGAGTAGTTCAGATACCACCCATTGAGGGTTCTCCCACACCAAAAATACGTGAAGTCCTGACACCCACCCCCCTCGAGTATGAACTGAAATAGAAATAGAATCTTTTCAGAAAAGATAAGTAAGATAGGCCCCAAATCTAATGAGTTTCATCTGCATAAGAGAGGAAGATATAGAAAAAGACAAACAGAAGGATGAAGATCAAAGGACCACAGAAACAGACAGTAGAGTGATGTAGCTGGGATCAGGGGATGGTGGGGATTATGAAAGGCAGCAGGACCCAGGGCCAGATTCTTCCTAGAACTCTAGAAGGAAACATGGTTTTGTTCATACTTGTTTGTACCTTTATGTAAGCCTTCTAGGCTTTAGAATTGTGAGATAATAACCCTCTAAATCACGGAATACATGGCAACTTTTTACAGCAGCCTCAGAAAACTAGTACAATAGTTTATGTAACCATGTATCCCGAACGAGTTTCATGGACTTGTTTTTTGCTGCATAGCGTGTACCTTCAAGAGGAAATAAAAGTAGGATATGGGAATAAGACCCCAAGTAATGCTGACTAGCCCTGGGACACAGATTTAATCATCAAGTAATCTACCCTGCATTATCCTTAAATCAAAACCTCCATCCATTCCTAGGCCAGCATCAATGAGGCGAGGCCAACCTCTGGATGCTGAGCAGGGCATCTGTGAGTCACTCAGCATCCTTTTTCCTGGGAGGGAGTTACTTGGCCCATCGCTAAGCCTATCAGTGCCAGCTTTCTTTTAACTTGGCCTTTTAACTAAAGTAGATGGCACTGCAGTCTGCCCTTTGTGTGACTCAGTAATTCCAAAGCACAATGTACCAAAGTAGAGGCTGATGTGCACTCTAGTGGGAAAATTTTGAAACTCAGATTAAAGCCAACTGTTTCTTGAAATATTCCATTGTATTATTAAATTTATATATGTCTCTGCCATTTCCCTGTGTTGTAACATGGCTCAGAATCTCCACTTTTTCCTGATTATTTTGAATAGGCACTTTACCCATCTAAGTTAGTTACTTTTCCTCATTGTGGTGACAAACATACCTGACAAAAGCAACTTAAGGAAGGAAGGATTTATTTCCGGGGTGTGGTGTGAAAGTGCCGTCCATCAAGATGGGAAGGCATGGTGGTAGGGCAGCTGTGGCAGCTTGTCACATAGGACCCACATTTTAGGAAGCAGAGAGAGATGACAGCTCTCTCCTTTTTTAATCAGTCTGCAACCCCAGCCCATGGATAGTATTGCACGCATCCAGGGGAGGGCTTCCATCTTTGGCTAAATCTGTCTGGGAACACCATCACAAGCATAACAGAGGTGTTTTCTCACAGTGAACCTAAATCCAACCACATTGACAAGATGAAGCATCACACTCTCCGTCTTAGTTTGTGTTTCATTTCTGAGAAGGGACATCATGACGATGGCAACTCTTACAAAGGACAACATGTCACTGGGGCTGACTTACAGAGGTGAGGTCTGTTATCATCACAGCAGGAATCATGGCAGCATGCTGGCAGACCTGGTGCCTGATGTGTTGAGAGTCCTACCTTCTTGATCTGCAGGCAGCAGAAGGGGATTGCCTCCCACAGGAAGTCAGAGAGGAAGCTCTCATTCCTTGTTCGGCACAACCTGAGCACAGGAGCCTCAAAGCCCACCTGCATAGTGACACACTTCCTCCCACAAGGCCACACCTATTCTTAACAGTGCCAACTTCCCGTGGGCCAAGCATAGTCAACCACCACACTGCTCAATCCTCAGTTTTACTGCTCAGGAATGGTCTTTGAACTGAGTGACCTCTATTTTCCTCCAGCTCTGAAAGCATAAGGATCCGTGTTCTGTTACTCAGTGGAATGAATTGAAAGTATCCTTCAATCGCTGATAATTTTGAAGACATTTGAGACTCCAGCATTATCCTCTTCCTAAAATTGTATTGTAGGCAATAAGTGTGGCTGTGTCCAAATGTATTTGTGTTAAGCAACCGAAAGAAGACTAAGAAACAGCTCAATCCAGTTAACCTGATGTATTACCAGGAGGTGTACACTCAGAGTTCTGTAGTGTTTTTTTCTTACCGGTTATAAACATGCAGAGGAATAAACTGTCTAGTGACTGGTGATACAATGGCCAGGAGGAATGTTTGAAATCCTGTGGGTAGGAAAATGGTTTATAGAATTGGGAATTTCAACTAAATGGCCTGAGGAAGGCCGACTACTCATCCTCTGTCCTCGGAGGTTCTGGCAAGAGGTGTGGTCTGAGGTGGAGTCTAACCCTGCTCTGCTCTTGCTGCTGTGTCAACCAGACCAGATTCCTGCCCTTCCCGCTCAAGCTTTCTTGGTCTGGGGTGTTGCCTTTAGGCTGTTGCACAGGTTTCTAATCCCAGGGCCTTGGACCCATGGACACTGCCAGTCCCTACCCACACTGAGTTTTCTTTCCATCAGTAAGATTCTGGAAACTCCATGCAGCAGTCATCTAAGACTTTCATGGCCAGGGCAAGCCAGGCCAAGAAGTGTTAACCACATCTTATCTAGGCTAAGGAAGAACACAGGAACAATCAAGACTAAAAGGACCAAAGAGACAGAGCATGAGCAGCCTGCCCCCTATACACTTAAGGACATCTATAACCAGACTTTCCTTTTTTTTTTTTTTTTTTTTTTTTTTTTGAGACAGGTTTCTTTGTATAGCCCTGGCTGTCCTGGAACTCACTCTGTAGACCAGGCTGGCCTCGAACTCAAAAATCCACCTGCCTCTGCCTCCCAAGTGCTGGGATTAAAGACGTGTGCCACCACTGTCCAGCTAACCAGACTTTCCTATGTGAGCTAAGGCCATTAGTCCATTAGTCATTCACTAGTCATTGTTCTAGTCTGCTTTCTATTGCTGTGATAACACCATGACCAAAAGCAACTTGGGGGAGAAAAAAAAATTCACTTTGTTTACACATCCAAAAAATAACCAGTTACTGAAAGAACTGGAGGCAGGAACTAAAGCAGAGGACAGTGAGTACTGCTTTGTGGCCTAAACAGTCGCAATGTCTTATTTCTATATAGCTATGCCTTTCAGTGCACTAGAATCTGGGCATATCTGTGGCCCTCACACATATGCAGCCTGTGGCTTTCACTATTTTGAGTATAGGATACACAATAGATATTTATAGAGCGGCTCCTTGCTTCAGTTTTTGTAGAGAAGAAAGTAAATGATTTTATTTCAGGATGCATTATGTGTGCATTTCTTAGAATGCAAGCTTTCCCACCTTCTAATTGGAGCTTTCCCCTAACTACATATACCTTTAATATTTTTGTTTAGATTGTTCGTTCCTGTTCTTTAGGAATATCTATAAGCCATGCTCTGGCTTTTCTTCCTTATCTGCTATTTCCACAATCGTCTCATTGCGCCCATCCCTTCTTTCTGCTGTGTGTTAGGAGAGCTGCTCATCTCTCACCGTGTGGATGGCGAGATTGGATTTCCTGCCATGTTAATTCTATGCTCTACTGTGACACTCTACAGTCACACTTCAAGTTTGTCTGCAGGATGGCGAATAACTTGCCTCTCTATGCAGAGGCTTACTCTGTTGCTGAAGATTAAAAACTATCAAGGGGCTTACAGGATGAAATTTCTTTTCCCTGAACATATGATAAAAATGTATTATTGGACAATGAAGTAGCTTGACATTACAGAAGGAAAGCCCAGCAGGCTTGGGGTTGCGTCCTGACTGTATCATCAATTAGCCATGTGTAATCATAGAAACAAACATTTTGCTAAACCTGAATAAACTCTTACTTCTAAAATGAGTTACTGAAGTCACCTGGGTTCCAAAGATTAGAAAAGAGTTAGGTGCCCAACACAGCAAATGCTCTCCTAAGTGTGCCCGTGCCCTGTGAGGGTTTCTTTACTAACTCAGCTTATGTAACCAATGACCCATGCATCCTAATGGCCACTTCCCTGGAATGTGAGGAAATATTTTAAGGGGACAAGGGAAGTGCTGAGGACATAAAAATCTATACAGAATACCAGCTCCTTGACCCAAGAAGTGGATCAGTTAGCATGGGTTTGAATTGGCATAGGAAGGGAGGGATATTTTCCTAGTGATTTTGACAACCCCAAGGTAGCCATCTTTTATCCCCCGAATTGGGGGTTGTCAGTTGACCAAGTGGCACAGAAATTCGTAATCAACCCCCCAACTTAACACTCCAACTTAACACCTCATTTTTGAGGGAGGAGGGAACTTACGAATCTGGAACATGCTCACCTGTCTCCCTGTTAGGTCAGGTGGCACCAAGACATCACCTGTGCTAATGGAGCAGATTTAGCCCATTGCACAAAACTGCATCGACATCAGCTGTGCATATTCCTCCATTGAAAAGTTGCGCCATCAAGTTAAAATCCTAATAACATTCCTGCCCTAGCACTGTACCACAGCAGCCTTCTCCATGGGGGTTTCCACAAACGGTGCAGAGTGCTATAGAAGCTTCTCAGCCATGCCTCTCGGGCTATTCCTGACAGCCCCTACACACACACACACACACACGCATACACACACATAGAAAGAGAGAGAGAGAGGGAGAGAGAGAGAGAAAGAGAGAGAGAGAGAGAGAGAGAGAGAGAGAGAGAGAGAGAAAATCATCCATTATATGGCTCTATTTGAGACTAGTTGCAGGGGATAAAAAATAAAAATGAAAAAAAAACCTCCTTCAGGTATGGTTTAAATTTAATTTGGGTGATATTCTATGTTTTGTTTTGTTTTGTCTTTATTTCAAAAATTTAAAGACATTTCAAATGGCTTCTGAGGCCCCAGTGGACAAGGTGCTTGTTGTAGGTTTTGGGTTGGAGGCCGAGCCTGGTGGTAAACCTGGAAGCTGCCAGGACTGAACTGAAGTAGAGGGAGCTACCAACAGCAGTGTGCTTACCTCAACCTCAAGCCTGGCTGAAGAATAAGGAGTAAAATGCAGTACTCCCGACCACCTATACCAGATCCATAGACAGTCCGTTAGTCCTAGCAGAATCCCCCAACTGATCTGGCCCCTGATCAATGTTGGGGGACAGTAGAGGCAGGAGCTTCTCTCTGTAATGGTGTCCTGCCCTTCATGCTGTGGCATTCACCATAGATGCCCTTCCTATCCTTTCTTCCATGGTCTCTGTCCTCTTTCTCAGTAGAATTCCCGGCTGAGAAGACCCAGGGGATGTTGGGTTGACGTCTATAGAGGGCACCTTCAAAGGCTGAGTAAAGCAGCAAAGAGATTTTAAAAGGTATCTTTGTGGACAGAAAATAATTTCTTCTCTGTGTCAGGAAAAACCTAAATCCCCTCCCCCCCCCCAATCAACTGGCACAGAACTCGTAACTTTTTGGCAGCAACTGCACATCCCGAGTCTTGCCAGGAAAAACAGCTTTGAATGCTAATACATAGGCTAGCCAGAACGCAATCACAGGGAGCTCGGGCATCAATATGCACAGGAGCAACGCTTACCTGCCCTCCTAAGAAACCGCCCAAGGTCATTAACTCATCCGCCAACTCTCAGGAACACTCTCTCTCTAAGCACGAGGCTCCCTTCCTCTGACTGATCTGAGACAGTCTTTAAATCTCACCTCTTGAGATCCTGATTAAGAGCCTGATCCTGAGGCTTCAGCCTCAAACACAGTTCCAGCCCAGCTCCTAATTACCCTGCAGCTGTGGAGATGCAGGTGGCTGCGATGTGCAGCTCTTCTGAGCTTGCTATGTCAGTGGGTTCCACTCCTCTGTGTGTCTTATGTGGGGCTAGAGAAAAGAAACCAAGAGAACAAAAGAAATCTGTGGTCTGGACTTGCTGGATTTAAAATTCCTTCCTTTGGGACCACAGCATCTGGAACTTGCCCCAGGATGAATGATGACATGAAGCCCCGGAGTCAGTTTCTGGGCCAATCCCTTAACATTTCTTGGCCTCACTTGTCAGCACCTGGAAAATGAAAGCCATGCTCTTTCTCACCTTGGAAGTTATTCTGAATGTAAGAGCATATTGCCCAGCTGCCCTTCAGCCCTAGATTACTGGAATTGAAGTTGGTAGCTATGTATGTATTGTATTTTACACTACTGCTACATGCTTCCCTTTACAAACTTCTCAGAACAACAAACAAAGGACAAAAGTCCATGGTGGTTTCATAATCTCAAATGGATGGACCTCACTGGGCCCCTGATTGTGCCCGAGATGTTTAGAGTATACTGAGAAGCTCAACACTGTCCAGAGGCAGCGTGTAAACATATCCCAAGTGCTAGCCAGGCCCTAAATACTGTATCTGCATTGACTTATCTAACTCTGAACCAATTGTAGGCTAGAGACAGGATCATACCAGTCACCATAGAGGAAGAAACTGGAATACATAGAGACATGGAGTGATGCATTTCAAACTACGTGAGCTACAAGTGATGGTCTCAATGCAGAGGCCATAACAGTTACCATGTGGGCCAAGCCCCAGTGTGATTAGATTAAAAAAAAAAAAGAGTTTTTGTTTGTTTGTTTGTTTGTTTTTGTTTTTGTTTTTCCTGAAATGAAGAGTTAAAATTCTGGGAGCTACTTTACCTAGTGTGAATGAATGTAAGGTGTTCACTCTTATGGACTCAGTAGCTGGGACTGTATGTGCTGGAAAGTGGAAGACTGGAGAGACCCAGCACACGGGTGTGAGATCTATTGCTTGGAATCAATATTGGCTGCCAAATGTTTAAGAAAAGGCTAGCATGGGGTGGTGGCTCAAAGTTGAGAGGCCTGCTCTGTCATGCTAACTGCCAATTCCTGTAGTGCAAATGTTCTGATTTTGAAGACTCACTCTGTCATCAATGAAAGAGTAGGAAAGAGCTTCGAACAGCTCTCATACAACAGAATCAATAGTAGTACCCGATTGGGGCCTCAGGGATATTAGATAACTGGACTGCTTTCTAGGTGTACGCATACCCAGCTGTAACCCAGTTGCTTGAGAATCTGAGCCAGAAGGAACACTGATTTTCAGTCCATCTTGGGCTACAAAATAAGAGACCCCGTTGTCTCAAGAAACAAACAAAAATCTTATTCCGGCAACATATAGGTACAAGGAATAGAGGAAATATTCATAAACTTAGAAGGGACCTTTGACAAGCTAGGCATTTGGCAGTGACCTTTCTTTGCAGAAGGGTAATATATCTGAGTTCTTCAACGTAGTTTCATTTCTGCTTTCCTTTGATGTCTAAGTTTGAATTTCAGCCCTTTCTTGAGGTGAAGTAAGGACTCTCAGACCTTCATTTACATGAGGTTGGGGTTAGATTTCCCTACAAGTGGACCCGAAGTGAAGAGAGCTAAGAAGAGTCCCGAGGACCAGGACTAGATCTTCTTCCTCCAAAGTCCTGACTTCCCAGCTGTCTATTACCATCAAATTATGAATGTCATAAAAGTATGAATGCATGAAGTATTGATTCACAAGGTATGACTGTATTAATGAAGTCAGAGACTCCTTAGGGAGTGGGATCATTCAAGATCCTATTCACTGGCATCCACGCTTTGAATAGATGAACCTTCCTTCAGGGGACATTTCAAAGTGTGACTGCAGCTAAGCTAAGCTTTAAACCACAGGGTGTGGGATGGGGAGGGGAATGTTTACTACCTTCTTTAGTTACTGTCTTGGAATTTTATTGCTGGGAAGAGACCCCATGACCAAGGCAACTCTTGTAAGTACAACAACTCATTGGGGCTGGTTTACAGTTTCAGAGGGTCAGTCCATTATCATCATGGCAGGAAGCATGGTATCGTGCAGGCAGACCTGGTGCTGGAGAAGCCAAGAGTTCTACATCTTGATCCAAAGGAGCCAGGAGGAAGTGTTTTCTGTAGGCACCCAGGAGGAGGGTCCCATTCCATTACAAGCAGAACCTGAGCGTAGGAAACCTCAAAGCCCACCTCTACAGTGACAGACTTCCTCCATCCAACAAAGCCACACCTACTCCAACAAGGCCACACCTCCTAATTAGGCCACTCTCGGTGGGCCAAGCATTCAAACATGTGAGTCTATGGAGGCCAAACCTATTCAAACTACCACAACTACCCTCAGTGACTTTTTTTTTTTTTTAAAGATTTGTTTATTTTATTTATGAGTACATTGTAGCTGTCTTCAGACACACCAGAATAGGGCAGTGGATTCCATTATGGATGGTTGTGAGCCACCATGTGGTTGCTGGGAATTGAGCTCAGGACCTCTAGAAGTGCAGTCAGTGCTCTTAACCGCTGAGCCATCCCTCCGGAGCTCCCTCAGTAACTTTAAATTAGATTTCTTTTCAAATCATCATACAAAGTAATGTGCTCCCTTATGGGTCTCCACCATGTGTGCACATATTGGGTGTCTTGCTCCACTGCTCTCCACTTTATTTTTGAGACAAAGGTCTTTCACCAAACCTAGAGCCTGCTGCTTCAGCCAGACCAACTTGACTCCAGTCTTTGCTTTTTATTTTCACAGTTTGCGGGGGCTAGAGGAGATTTGAGCTCCCTTTACCCACTAAGCGCTCATCCTAGTTCCCTGAGCAACTGTTAAAATCAATTCATGGCCAGCTGTGCTTGTAAGCAACCATAGCCAAGGCACTTGAGAGTCTGAGGCAGAAGGAGCACTGTGAGTTTCAGCCCATCCTGGGCTACAAAGTCAGACCTTGTCTCAAGAAACAAACAAAAATCTTATTCAGTGTCATGGGCACCTGTAACCTAGTCAAATGCTGGTTACCCTGGAGTCATCCAGGGCTTGCAACGCCAAGAGACATCTGGACCTGCTTGATTTGTTTGATGCCTCGCTTCTTGTGAGACAGCAAGCCCCCGGAACTCAGTGACAAGATCATCTGCACGAGTCAGTCCTAAGTCCATCAGGGCCACAGGCCCTGAAGGCTCTAAACTCACCAGAGCATATGATTCCAAAGGCAGCGTGTAAAGGGGCTTCAGAAATCATTTTTCAATGCCATCTAAGTAAAATTAGCATAAATGAAATGCCAAATTTTTCATTCTGTCCTAGAGGTTCTCAGCCAGGGGTCATGCTCCTGTTCCTTTAGTATTTGACAATGACTGGGGACATTCTAGTTGTCAACAGCGGAGAGGGAGATGCCCCTGGCATTCTGCAGGTAGAGGGACTTAGGGATTTTGCATGGTCCATTCCCCTCCCCCAACTAAGTGATCAAGCTCCAAATTTCAACAGTGCCAGCACTGGAAAGCCCTGATCTGTGTACAAAAGAACATCCCCAAACTCAAGACACACAATCCTATTATGGAAAGAAATCAAATCCACAAATTTTATTAGCTGTGCAATGCCACCTTTCATTCACGTCTTGTGTTTTAATTAAATTTTATAAACTACCAGTACAAATCAATACAATGGTTTTTTTTGTTTGTTTGTTTTTGTTTTAAACACACAGCTTGAGTGTTCGTGAAGCATTTAAACAATGAGTTCACTGTGGGCAAACAGAAGGCACAGAGACAGGAGAGGTAATCAGCTCATGCGTCTGGTGCTGGCTAATAAATAAATAATTTGCATATGGATGTAGAAACCACTCAATGTTAACCGGATTTTTTTGTTGTTGTTTTTTTTTGTTTTTTTTAAAAAGAATTGGGAGTTGTAAGAAAATTCTTGAGAAGCATCGTGGCAGTCAGTAACGTTGCTTATTTTAAAAATAAGTTGCTTCCACACAGCCAGGGGTGAATGAAAATGCAGCAAAATCTTCCATCTCACTGGATGAACGGATTGGTCTTTCAAAATATATATTTATATATCTCCTGCATTTTCTTCTTATGCAAATCAGAGACCAAGAAGAGCACCCTGTTTTGAAAAGTGATTGTTTGGTTCATAACTTTGGTTTATTCAAACAGGTAAGAAAGTGGTCCCCATTTCTCCAGAAGAGAAATTATGTTCTCTCGTAAATATACCAAGGTCTTCTTAGTGTCCTTTTGTATGAAGAGGAAAGTGTCGTTTTCTTTCTCCAGTGTTTGACTGTCCCTCTTTGGACAGTCTTAGTTTCTAGATGCCGTTTTCTCTGCAGCCCCACACATAGCCTTAGCGTGGTCTGAGACTGGCAAGTCCTTCCATGAGAGCTCCACATGCTTGCAACTGGAGGTTCTCATTTCACACCTCTGTGTGTATCTTCTTGCCAGCTGTGGTGGTACCCACCTGTAATCTCAGCACTCAGACTTCGGAGGCAGGAGGATCATGATTTCAAGTTTATCTTGGGCTCTGTGTCAAGACTCTTAAGTAAACAAATCAACAAAAAACAAAAAACAAAAATAAAATCTTAAAAAAAAACATAAAAGTATCTATACTACAATATGCTCCTACTAAGGCTTGAAAATGGGTAATTAAATAAGCACAATACTCAGAAACAAAAAAAGTGCATTCTTACAATAAAGACTAAACAATAATGGGAAAGAGAGGGTTTTTTTTTTAATCGGTTTTGTTTTTTTGTTTTTTGGTTAATACTGGGGAAATGACAGTTTCAATGGTTTGTTTCCAGGTCCATTTGATTTTGCTCACTGTCTCCTGGAGGACGCTAATGTCAGAGATCTCCAGTTTTCACACAGATCTTCTGCTCCGTCTGGTAGTACCAAAGTCCTCTGATGTAACCAATCCTAATAAGAGAAACCAGTGTGTTTGCATCTCATTCTAGTAAACATTCACCAAAACTGGTCCGTGGTTGTGAATATTTCAGTGAGCAGGAACCAGAGAGATCATTTTGCTGTAAACACAGTCACCAAACACAGAGCCAACAGAATCCAGAGACTCTCCTTTCACCTCTCACTCATCAGTCAGATACTTTGTTACCCTTTGTGGAAGTCTATACTTTTGTTGCGTCTACTTCTTCAGTTACTGCCAAAGGCTAATCTGTGGCCAGGAGATCATGTCTTTTTACTGCTGGCTTTCTGCTTCTGTTTGCGAAGGTGAGCCTCTATTTCATGCCGGAAGACAAGCATTCCCAGCTGCCCATGGGAAGCTTCATTCATAGCCTTTGATTGCATGCACATCTTGTACTGCTCAGGGGTCAGTTCATCCATACAGTGCTTTTCATGCCAAAGGTGGAAAAGTCCCCGTACAGGCGTGCGTACCACTATGAGGTTGCTATGGAGATATTTCCGGTACAGGTGCACATCTTCACCACCCCAGCCTTTGATGTCCAGGTCAAATCCACCTGTGGGGACAGAACATGCTATTGAATTGTGTGGCATGCACTCAGCTTCTAGGGACTTTTCATCAAGAGGCATTGTGGGAGTGGCTGGGAAGATAGCTCAATTGGTGAAATTGCTTTGTGGTGTAAGCGTGAGAAACTGAGTTCAATGACCCAGAACACACTTCAAATTTTTCTTTTTAAAGCCAAGAGTGGATCCCTGAAAGGCTGGGATTTGAATTCCTGCACCAGGAAGCAAGGGACAGGTAGATGACTGGGGCTTACTGGCCACCCCACCTAACCTGCTTGACAAGTTCCAGACCATTGGGAGACTCTGTCCCAAAATTAAAAATGGAGGTGGGTGGTTGGGTGGGTTGGGGAAACACCCTCATAGAAGCAGGGGGAGGGGGGATAGGTTAGAGGCTGGGAGCGGGCAGGAAAGGGGATAACATTTGAAATGTAAATGAAGAAAATATCCAATTAAAAAAATGTGGATGACACCTGAGGACTATTTGGGTTTGTCTCCCAGCCTCCACCTGATCCCCATATGCACAATAAAGAGGTATGTAAGTGAGGTGCTATTTGAAGCTCTATCCTTCCAAGTTACCCATGCCCATCTGGGCTAGAGACTTTGGATGGATGTGGCTGATAGGAATGATCTTCGTGGCAGACCATGTGAACTTCTTCATGTAACAAGACATTGGGCAGGATTCTAGGAACTGGGCTGCTTGCACAAGCCATCAGTAGTACTAATGAATAGCCCTGGTCCAGGATCAAGAGCTTCAAGGCATCCTTCTTTTTGAACATGACACCTTGCAATTTAAATCCTGTGTTTCTGTCTGGGTATGGCTTCCTTCTGCTACTGTAAGCAGAATAAACCTTGGGACTTTGGAGTAAATGAGTTAAAATGGGGATTTGCAAATAGAAAAAAAGCACTCCCATCAAAGAACTCTTCCTCTCCTAGTTGCAGCAGTCCTGAACATTCATGTGCACCCTCCCCTCCCCATAGACTGCTGGCTCATGTTAAATGCGTGTGCTTCACTATCAGTTCCGAAGCTTTCTCAAAAGAAAACTCCTATCTCATTGGCTATTGACCTCCTTCCCAAGCCAGCCCCTGGTTGTCCTTGTCGTACTTTAGGGAAGTAAGATGCCCTTTCATTTGCTTTCCTTTCTGCTTAGCCAGGGTCTCATACGGCTTGGACTGGCCACAGATTCACTGTGCAGCCAAGGCTGCCTTCGGTTCCCAAGTGCTTGGATTACAGGTGTTTACCACCATGCCAGAACCTGCTTTTACCCTTAACCGAAAGCATATCAGGTCCCAGGCAGAGCCAAAGAAGAACCAGCCCTTCCCTTATTTGTTCTGCTTTTACCTGGCTCTTTTACCTAGCCAGCTCTTATAAGAAATAGCCAAGGCAAGGCCATACTCAGCACCCTGTCCCAGACATTTTTATGTAGCCTCTTTATCCCTGCCTGCACACCCCAGCTACACTGCTCTGATCAGGGCCAATTCAAACAAGAAAAATTCAGAACCAGAAATCCCACCAAACAAGCTCAAGCTGTGTCTATGAGTGACTGTGGCCCAGGAAAGGAGAGATCACAAGTCAGGCACCCTGCATTTGGATGACTTTTCCTAGCATGGTTGCTGGTTAAGTTGTCAAGTTTTAGGATGCTGGTTTGTTTTTTTCTGAGTCACGGTCTTGTTGTAGAGCCCAGCTGGCCTTGAATTTGCATTTCTATGGCCTCTGCAGGGACTAGGAGAATGAGCCTACATGACAACCCCTGTCTGAACTTGGGGGTATTTAAAACCTTAAATGAAGTAGACATCATAACCAAACAAGCCTGAATCTAGTAAGGGTTTGGCTTGCTGACCTAAATTTATCATTGTCTTTGGCATCTTGCATTAAATCCAGGATCACAAGGAAAACACATGCAAATAAGGACATGATTGCAAAGAATATCGGACTCTGAAGCTCTGAGGTCTTGGCAGTGCCCCCCACCCCCACCCCCCAGAGGCCTCCCCTGGTCACTGGGCTCCTCTCCCTGCAGGTATAGTGACATCTATCTTCATAGAACCCAATGTAATACGAATCCAAATTTGAGAAACATAGGAGTCGTCACCCCATTAAATCATCTTCCTCTGCACAGGGCAAGAAAACAATAGCTTCTTGAAGTAGAAATTATTTTTTAAAAATGAATTTTATTTTGGGGAATTTGACATGCATATCGCCACTTAGGAATATTTCCCAGAGAGATGTCAAAGGACACCTGCTGTCTCTACAAAGCAGCTGCCACTCCAGACTGGCACCATGCTGTTCTGCCGCCTCCTAGGGGATACAAATCTAAGTTGTTTCATATTTATTTTTATCTTAATATGGTTATTTCTATGGAGTCCTAAGGTCTCTGTATTCCACAGAACAAAACAAACCTGGGCCTGGCTCCTGCTGCTTGACTTCCAGATGGGAAGCTTCATGCCCAGGCTTGGGGGATGTGTATGGAAGAGAGAAGGATGTGGTACCAGAGAGGCCTGTGGAGGAGTCCCATCACTTCTCACACAGAAGGGCTTCCCTGGTCCCTCAGAGCCCAAGTCAAGGTTTTGGACTTATTCCTTCTTACCCTAGCCATGTGTAATCCAGCCTACTTCTCACTTTCCATTTGCTATGAAGTCCCAGGAGATCCCTTTGCCTTCCAAGCACTTTGGCCTGTTCTGCCAAATCCCAGGGGCCTTTCCTTTCTGGGTTTTGGAATCCTGCAGGCAGGCTCACATGTATTTGAAAATGGGTTCATGTGCCTGTGTACATTTTCATGTGTATGTGTATACACATGCATATGATATGTGTATATGCATGTCTATGTTTATATGCATAGATGTCTGAATATATAAGTGTGTTGCATGTATCTATGTAAGTGTGTATATATGTTTCTCTGTGTATATGTGTGTCTGTGTATGTGTGCCATTGAGAACATTTGTATACACACGTCTACATCTCTGTATTTCTGCATATCTGTGTGTCTGTATGTGTGGACATGTTCACACATGGGTGTTCATGTTGACAGCAAGTGTATACTCAGAGCTTAAAGTGACAAATGAGACTTTAAATGAGGATCATCAGAGTAAAACATGGGTCCTCTTTGTATGTGCTTTTCTTAGCTGGCCCTCCTTTTCCTCGACTCTTTGCTGGAGGCTCACAATGTCCCTCTTGGTGGGTTCCACAGCAAGAAGCCGCAGAGGAGGAGGCATCATCAAACCTCTTGAATGCTGTCATTGTGAAACCTTGAGTGGTACAGGGTACACCAGAGAGGGGTTGGGCCGTATAACAGGGTCCTAAGTGTTGCCTCCTGTGACCTGGGGGAGGGGAGGGGGGGCGTGGAAATGGCAGCACCTTTACCAGGAGAAGCTGCAGGATTTATTCAAGGTCTCACTGTGTGGGACAGTGGCCTCCAGGTGGCAGTAGACACGAAGTTATATCTCACCTATGTTGATGAAGTCTGACCGGTACTGACAAGTCATTCCAAATCCAAAGTCCCTCCAGAATCCCGTTTCCTTCTTTATGACCTGCATGGAAAGAACCGTCAGGGAGAACATAGAAAACTAGGTTCCACACACTTAGAGGAGCAGAGCTCTGTACTGGCAAAACCCAGGCAAGACAGGAGTGTGAGTGTGCACATGCCAAATGGAATTTACAATAAGCTAACTACGTCCAAAGAGGGGCCTTGTGATTTTTGGCACCTCTGGCTAGGTTGTTTCTAGGGTGTAGGCATGACAACATGCACATGCACTCTCCCACACACAACAACAAAAAAACAACCTCAGAGAGCAAGTTTTTCAGTGGAGCCATGGAAAAGCCACCCACGTCTGGCCTGGTCCCAGTGCCAGGGAGAAGTGAGGTCAGGCCTGTCACACAGGCCTGGGCACAGAGCCAGTAAAGGGCTCAGGAAGTTGAGAAGAGGCCCCGGGAACAGCTTGGAATTCACAGGCCAACAACAGAGACAGAGAAGAAACACCCAAGAGCGATTCCAGTTGTTCCTGGCTCCCTGGCTCCCACTACCTCTGGCTGGCAGAGGAGAGGGTAGGCCTAAAGGATGAAGCTGCCAGAGTAACACAGCTCTGCTAGGATTCTTCTTTTGGAAAAAATTCCTAGCAAATTTGCTGAAGCTACAATACATAAACAATAATAGAGATTGCCGCATGCACACATACACACATGGGCACACACACATGTACTTACACAAACCCAGACCCACATATACATGCACAGATGCAGGCACACACACACACATTTGTCAAAAGCAATTCTGAGAATGGAGTTGAAATCCTGTAGGTACTTTTCCCCATGATCTTTGTAGTGCCCATAGGTGCTTAAAAGGCAGGAAATCCCCTCTCTTGGACAAGGAAAATAGAGGTCCTAGGAGGGTCTATAGTACTGGTACCAAGCTCTGTTGGTAATTTGTAACAGCTCATGAGAGGAGTTGCAGTCTTGTCCCAGCTCCACTACTGGCCCCTCTTTTTTCTTTTTCTTTTTTTTTTTTTAACTTTTATTGATTTTTTGTGAGTTTCACATCATGTACCCGAGTCCCACTCATCTCCTGACCTTTTGGATCTCCCTCTGTCCTCTGCCCTAGCAATGCCCACCCTGCCCACAAAAGAAAATTAAAAAACAAAAATAGACAAAAACAAAGCATAGAAAACATCTTGTCGTGGAAATGGTAGCATGTCCCACAGTTAGCTAGCTCGAGCTAGCTAGCTCACACAGTTTTACTTGTCAATGTACACTACAAGGAGTCATTAGTCTGGTTTGAGGCCAACCATCAATACTGCACCCTCACCTGGATTCCTCTTGGTTATCCTGTTGTTGCCCTGTGTCATGGAGACCCTGCAGCTTTACATCTGTAGGACTTGCCCTTTCATATGCTCAAGCACTGGAGGTATATTTTGGGGTGGACCAAGTCAAAGCCCTGGATGTGGGCCTTGGTGGTAGCTGAGTTGGCCTTCCCACCAGCTCTCTTGTACCTGTACCACTCATGAAATGTCTCCATCACTGGTCTGGATAGCTTACCCAATGCTGTGCCGTATAGACGGCAGGGTCAGCTCTCCTACTCTCATGCCCTTGGGGCCAGGTTACCAGTACCCAAGCCACCAGAGCCAACTCTATTGTGCTAGCCCAGTCAAGGTGCTCCTGAGTGGCACAGCTCATGAGGGGAAGGGCCAGCTCTCCCACTTTTATGACCCTGAGGTTCTGACCACTTTTTTTTTTTTTTTTTTAAATTTTCAGACAGGCCTCTTCATTTCAAGGCCCCATTCTCTTTCCTATCTGATGAAGAATTGAGCTAAATCATGGTCTTCCAGGTCATGTATTATATCACTGTTATTCCATGTTCTAGAACCTTCTCACAGCTTAAAATATATCCAATAAATGTCTTGCAAAAGAAGTAATGAATCTTAAACATTCTTTTATCCCAGAGTTCAATGGTATAAAGTCTATGTCATGCTCTGGACACAAGATCTTGATCATGATGAGGCTCCTTAACATTCTGTCCTGGAGTTGGAGGGACTCAGAAAGTCCCACCTACCCCTCTCCAAGGATTTATGTGCAGTTAATGGTTGCTGGGGTGAGAAAAAGAGATCTCTACCAGTGGTGTAGAGTGGTGTAGTCACTGGTAAGGTACAAACACTACAGAAAATAATGCCCCACCCATGTCCCTGTAGGCAGCCCTGGTGAAACGCATCAGGTCATCAAACAAAGCAACAGATGTGGCAGCAGAGTTAAAAGAAGTTTGGGAGGACTGCCTAAGGCAGGAAAATCTGGAGAAACCTCCACTGAGTAGATTTTAAATGGATTTTGTTCCTTCTCTATTACGTCAGGTAAAATTTTCTATTGCAGCAAAAGGCTCAACATTCTTTCTACAGTCCAGGGTTCTAAATATCTCACAGACATGGAGTGGAAGAGAAGCACCAGTATCTAAAGTTCAGATGTTTGGCTGGACTCTACATAGGATTTACGAGACAGCCTCATGCTGGAAGAACAATCAGGCAGAACTGGGGAGCAAGCGTAAGAACACTCCTGAGAAACAGCTGC
The DNA here is from genome assembly GCF_008632895.1 of Mastomys coucha. Lineage (NCBI taxonomy): Eukaryota > Metazoa > Chordata > Mammalia > Rodentia > Muridae > Mastomys > Mastomys coucha. Next base: position 207,367,039 of record NW_022196905.1, read on the forward strand.
CCCAAAATGCTGGGCTGAATCAAGGTTGTGCTAAAGGACATAGATGGAAGGGTGATACCCACCTGGACTGGTGTGATAGTAACACACCTATTTATGACCCAGGAGCTGCAGTATAGAAACAGTTACTTAATTGGTTTTAAAGCTGGTAAGCCACAGAAAGTCACTAGGGGAAGAAGCCACTGAAATATAGGCTTTTGTGGAAAAGGACATGGTTGTGCCACAGCATGTAATTTCAGGGTAAGATGGATTTCACTTATTAGAAGGTCTACCTCCATAGCTGGACCAAGTTGCTAGCTGGACCAAGTTACTGACTGGAACATTGCCCTTGGGGAGCAGCCTGGCAGGAATGCAATGCTCTAGAGTTCTCTTCTGATGGGATGGCATCATATTACTGCTGAAGATCCTGCAGAAGCCACAGAGGGCCTCCATTTCATTACCCAGGTCTGCCTGCTTCCTCCTCCTCCTCTTTCCTCTTCCCCCTCCTCCTCCTCCTCATATCCCTTTCAACCCTTTACATCAGTGGTTCTCAACCTTCCTAATGCTTCAACCCTTTAATACAGTTCCTCATGTTGTGTTGACTCCCAATCATAAGATTATTTTTATTGCTACTTCACAACTGCAATTTTGCTACTGTTGTGAATAATAATGTAAATATCTGTGTTTTCTGATGGTCTTAGGTGACCCTGTGAAAATGTTCTTCAACTCCAAAAGGGTCACAACCTACAAGTTGAGAATTGCTGTTTCTTGACTCCCCCAAACTCCCCAAACTCCCCAGGCTCACAGGCATCTAAGGTAATCCTACAGGCTCTGCTTGGTCACCTGTTCCTTGCTCACCATTGCTCAGAGTGGTCACCCAGACTCTCTGGGCCAATGCCAACACAATTGCTAACACCCATTTTCTCTCTACACTGTGACCCTGGCTTAACATCTTTGCAATACAAGCAGTTCTCTGAAATGTGAAGTGAGCTCATGGGTATATTGTTTCTCAGTTTGTTGTCTTCACCTACCACCCTTGGTGAACAGCAGCAAGGCCCTTAGTCCCCTGTGCCTCCAGCACTCAGAACATGACTGGTCACACAGCTGTGCAACTAACAAATACTTCTTCAGTGAATGGAGAAAGGAACACGTCTAAGGTAACCATGACTCCTGGCTTCAAGGGAGAGACACTCTCCAGCAAGTATCTCATCAAAGGCATAGGCGGTCCACTGGTGACAACTGTTAGGACTGGAGAGATCTAGACCAATAATAGGTAAACATGTCCTCACCTTCTTGAGGCCTACAGCATAAAGTCTGACTTAAAACACATTGACTCAGGCATACGGAATTCCACCTGTCTGCCCAAGTGTTAAAATATATACTCCAATGTTCCCACTACAGGAATGTCTGAAAAGTTTCTCATCTTTTCCTCTTGTTCTGAATTTCATTGGTCAATCTACAGGAGCCACTGTCACTTTAAGGATGACCTTTGGTGCTAGCCTCCTGTATACTCTTTCTCCAGTACCTTCCTACCCCACAGAAGATTACAAAAGACCATGGGCCCAAGCATACCATCAAAGGGATGTGTTTCAGGTTGGGTCTTCCCACAGTAAGTTTCTAGAATTACAGCTTTGTGGGCAAGTCATGTGATAGGGTAAATATTTTTTATTACGATCAAAACACAAAACACAAATAAGCAACTCCCTTTAGAGCTGAGGGAGCACGGCTGCCCCACAGCTGTGTAGGCAGCCTGGAGCACAGACAATTGCCTGTCTGACTTAATGGTGTTGGGTTGGATGGATGCCTATGGGCCAACCTGGATCTTCAAATTAAGAATATAACAAAGACTTCAGGCAGAGTTTTCTATCTAAATCAAAGAGTATGTTCCAAGAACCAAAGCTAGATCTGCCCAGCCTTACACATCCTAGAGATGCTTGGGAGCTGGGCATGCTTACAGGCATGTGGCCCAGAAACTTACCCAGGGGTCCTGGGCTTGTTGCAGCTGTCTTTAAATTGTGCATGTTTTTGGAACAAGGGTCCACATTTTGGGGAGGTAGTTTACTGATATATCAGGCCTTGCACGTGAATACTAGAGCCTTTGAATTGCAGCAGTTTCTAGGTAGCACCATGCATTCATTGTTCACTTGTTAGTATCTGAAACTGAAGGGCCAGTGAGCACACTGCAGAGGGTTCTGGAGGCAAAGGCTGTGTGGCCCTCTTCTTGAGACCTCTTCAAATGCAGGCAGAATGATTTGCTCAAGTTCATTCAATCTGTTATGGCAGAGCTCAGGGCTAGGATTCCCTTGCGTAGCCTGGTGTAATATCTTAAGAAATAATGTATTCTGGAGCCACAGAGTCTCCAGATTTTATTTAATAGTAGACTCAGATCTCATCTCCTCTCAGATATTCATGGAGCCTCATTTTCACATGTCTCATTGGTTTCTGGATAAAGGATGGTTGTGTTTTCTAAAGGTTTCAGGCTGGACATGGATTCTCCTGGTCTCTCTTATCTGGGATCTAGACTCTTGGTCCTCCTAGAAGCACACTGAAGCCAAAGAATACATTTCCTTCAGTTCATCTTTCTCAGTCACAGCACTAGATCTGTCCCTCTCCCATGCAGCAGCTGCAGGAGTCTAAGACAGTTGATTTATACCCTCTGAGCCCAGACTTGAGATGTGTGAATTGAGGTGCTGACGTCATTTGCCCATGTTGAGAATTATGGGAGATTACATGGTCACATTGAAAGATTCTCAGATGGCATCTGGTAACATTACTTTTGCTATTTAGTAAGTGTAGGCTTTCTGAGTAAACAAAACCAGTCTACAAGGGTACACTACATATACCATGCTCAGTGGGCAGTGCCAAAGACTGAAGCACAGGTCAGTGCTTAAAATGGTCAGTAATTCAATGCCCCCACCCAACAAAAACCTCAACTAACTAAGGAGCCGATAACTGGCTTCTTGGCAAAGTGACTGTTCCACAAATACAAAGTCCTGAGTTTGGACCCCTAGAGCTCACATAAAAAGCTAGGTGTAGTGACATGTGTGCCTAATCCTACTGCTTACTGTCTGCCCAGGCTACTTAGATCAGTGAGCCACATATTCAGGGTGAAGGAGTAGGAGAAGGAGGAGGTGGAGCAGGAGGAAGAAGAGGAGGAAGAAGAGGAAGAGGAGGAAGAGGAGGAAGAGGGGGAAAAGGAGGAAGAGGAGGAGGAAGAGGAGGAAGAAGAGGAAGAGAAAGAAGAGGAGGAGGAGGAAGAGGATGAGGATGAGGATGATGATGATGATGATGAGGAGGAGGAGGAGGAGGAAAAGGAGGAGAAAAGGGAGGGAGGGGGAGGAGCACAGAAAGAGGGAGGGAGAAAGAGAAGAACAGAGGAAGAAAGGGAAGAAAGGGAGGAGAGATAAGAATGGAGGGAGAGAGGGAGGAACAGAAAGAAGGAGGAAGGGAGACACAGGGAGAGAGACAGAGACACAGACAGACAGAGACAGTCAGTCAGACAGACAGATAGAAATATAAGGTGGGAGGAAGAAGCAGGGCCCAATAAGAATAGCAACAGCATAAGAGAAGATGATAGGAGGAAAAATATGACCTAAAACATTAATACATGTATGAACTAATAAAAACAAATTAAATTAGGGGGGACAATGATCAAGGAAGACACTGGATACCCACCTCTGGGTTCACACACAAACTATTTTAGGGGTGCAGATGTAATCACAGGGAGGATGAGGAGGACAAATGATCAGAACACCCCGTAATCACTGAACAGAGTCACAAAGAGGCTAAGTGGGAGGGGTTCCTGCACAGCAGACTGCGATGTGTACTTCACATTGAAAGACTACAATCAGGAAGGTGGTGACCTGGGGGAACAAGGCCAGCATTCAGACCATGAGCAGGTGTGCTACACAGCAGCCGGCTGACGTGGTATCCTGGAGTTGGTACCATCTGCCGGGTATGGGGTTTGCTGATAGTTTCTTTGTAAGGTTGAGTTGGTTTATGGAGGACAATTAGTCCCAACAAGAAATCAGAGTCTGCAGCCCTGTGCTTAAGCCAGCCCATGCTGGCTCACCAGATTTGTACTCATCTCTTCCCAGCTGTATACCCTGTGGTAACACATCGGTTAGCCGAAAAAAAGCCACGGTGGGATCATTTACACCACGGAAATTGGCAAATACCACCAGCAGGGCATTCCCCCCCCCCTTTCCAAGAGTGTGCTGCCAAACATTTGCTAGCATGCCACTGGCTTTATGCCATAAATGCTTTTTTTTCTTAAACCTGGAGTTAATTTGTTTATTCAAAACCAGTCTCTGGCAGAGGGTAAGGAAAGACTGGAGTGTGGGGAGGGTCGGAGTCTAAAGATAGAAGAAGTAGGAGGCATCTGTGGGGACCTAAGCTGGAGCTGGCAGGCAGAGCCAGCAAGGTGCAGGGTCTAAAGTGAACACTGATTTAAACGACAATCATCCCTTTCCCAGTATGCCGTTTCTGCAATAAAGCACCAGCAAGTTTCATCTCATGGCTTAAAATTCAAAACATTAAATATTAGTACGAAATCCCACAGTGTCACTTATGACTAATGTCGCATATGCAGAAGTTTTTTTAAAAAAATAGTCATCTGTATACACACAAAAATCCTTGCTTTCCTCTGCAGGCAAACCAGAAAATAACAGGGCTGATAACTGTGAAAACTCGTAACTGGGACATTGAGCAGGAGGTTGGATCTGCGGGGCTGCTGGGAAAGGTGGTCTCTTGTTTGCATAGGTAAGTAACTTTTATTACAGCCCCATTCTGAACCTACATTCCCCGTCTCATCTGAGGCACTGATGTGTTCCAGGGGAGGCTATCAAGGATTTGCGAATATCCACAGTCTCTTTCTAGACCGAGCCAAAATGCAACCTCAGGAGGAAATCTCTCCTAATTTACCCATCTCCAGTCGTTACTTTTTATTTTATGGTGTCTCGCTACCTACACATTTTGTCTCCGCTATACTAATTTCTGTGGTTTGATGTCTGCCTCCAGAATTCTCGTCAGGCCATTTCTTTTATGCATCAGCTCTCTAAGGGATGCTCAGCAGGTCTAGTCCCCCCTGCTCAAGAGGAAGGATATAATAGTGGGGCTGAGTTCTGTCACTCAAAGACCTTTCCATCTTAATCTGGGAGACAGGTGTACGTGTGTGTGTGTGTGTGTGTGTGTGTGTGTGTGTGTGTGTGTATGCTGGTGTCTATTTGTGCTTGCACACTTGCCTGTGGGTGCTCATCCATGCTTGTGTAGAGGTCAGAGGTTAATTTTGGGTATCTTCCTCTATCACTCTTGACCTGATTTGCTTTTTTTTTTTTTTTTTTTTTTTTTTTTTTTTTTTTTTTTTTTTTTGACACAGTTCTCCAATGAACCTGGAGCAGGTAGTTTGGGCTAGCCTGTCTGGTAGTGACTGCCTCCCATCTGCTGGGATCTTCCTGTCCCCAGCAGATCCCCAGTGTCAGGGTTTCGGGCATGTGCCACTCACCTGTCTGGGGTGGGGTGGGGACCTGAACACAGGTCCTGTGCTTTCACAGCAAACACTTCATCCACTGAGCCATTTCCCTAGCCTCTGCCTCCGCAGCCATGGACCAGCCATTCTGCCTCCATGGAGGGTGGTTGAGGGATTTCTCATCAATCGCGTCTGAGCATATGAAGCAATAGCAATTCTCCTGATGCCTGCATCAGGGTATGTACCAGACCTTTATAGGCAGCAAGTGATAACAGTCTGTCTTGGGGCTGTAGAGATGGCTCACTGGTGAAGAGGTTTTGCTGCTTCTCCAGAGGAGTTTTGTTCCAAAGGCCTGCATCAGACGTAACTCCAGCTTCAAGAGATCTTCTACCCTCTTCTGAACTTATATAAAAGTACAAATAAAATTTTAGGAAGTGACTTGTTTAATGAAGGACATAATCACACATTTCTCTGGGGAATGGGAAACTTTCAAATTGCATCTTGCTGAACTAGATAATTTTAAATGCTGAATTCTGAATCAGCAGCTTTGTGAACTGGGGGGGAAGTCAATGCTGCCTTCAGAAATAAATGTCAAAATGTAGACAGACTCAAGGCTGCTAGCCCTGGCCATGGGGATCTGAGTTGTTCCTGCCTGGACTGCCTGTTCTGTGTGTCTGACACTTCCACTTCTACACTGTCTCTCTGCCTTCTATCCTACCTGCTCTCAGCAGGATGGCCCAGAAAGGACAAAACCTTTAGATTATGAAATGAAAAGAATTCCTTGCAAGCCAAATAAGGCTTTTCTGAGTCTGAACTAGGAAAATTAATCACTCCCAATGTCAAATATAAAACAGAGCTTTAACTAAAACCAAAAGGACTTTTATTATTATTTGTTGGAAGAAAACAAATACTTTATTCCATTTTCCCTTAAAGTCCCAAGAGAAGCTTACACGTCCTGGGATGGGAATCCAGAAGCCTTTGTCCTCAGGAGACTTACTGCTCATAAGTAGAAAATTAGCTCTGTGACTGTGACACTTGATGGTTTTCCTCTACAAAGCCCAGAGAGAGATGTAGTCCATACACACACACACACAACATCAAATGCTAGCATTTGAGGGAGGAAGAGGAGACTGTTAATGAACTTTCTAGCTTGAGCCCGACAGAATTATGCTAGGACAAGTATAAAATATGAACTTCCTCCATCCAGAAAACACCCAAAGCTGCAGTGGTCTGTAAAGAATCGCATTAGCTGTGAGAGGTTACCTGGGGAGGGTGCAGGACAGGGGACAGACAGGCCTGGAAGGAATGGGTTTTTGTTACTTCTGAAAGCCTATCACAGAGTCAGCTATGCAAATGACCTTCGCAGAAGAAGTGTTCTCAACCCACTTGTCCTCCTTCCATGGGGCTTGAGGAGACTTAGTCCTATCATGCTCAGTGGGAAATGCATGGCGTTCTCAGGCTTGCTGACAGGACACAGAAATGTCACAAGTAATCTCCCTGCTGGAAAGATCACTCTGAGAGGGGTGACAGAGGGGTCTGCTCTGTGCCCAGGCAGCCGACAACACAGAATACTGCCACGTACATTCTCCGTGGTTTCTGTTACTGCTATCAGCTGAGGCCTGAAAATATTAAATGGGTAATTCCAGAAATGAGTAAATTATGTTTTAACTAATGCTTATCTTAGGATATTATTATAATTATTCTATATTATCATTAGTCATTGCTGTTACTCTCTCACTGCTAGTGTATAATTTAAACCTTACTATGGGTATAAGAACAGAGAAAGCCACACTATGTATAGGCCTTGGTATTACTTATGGCTTTGTATTATTCATTATTCTAGGCACCCAGTGACAGCCCTGGAGCATACCCAACATGCATAAGGGGGCACCATTACAATAGCCTTGGAAGATCAGGAGGATCCTCTCCTGGTTTCTCTTATTTTCCGTTTTCTGTTCTGCTTCAGTGGTCTGTGATGACAGAGATTGAACAGGCCCTGCCATTCTGTGGTTTCACAACCCATCACCTATACTGCCAGGATCTTGGCAGAGAAGTCTCTCCACTATTTCCTGGAAAGCGACCTTTGTGGGGACACCAGTGATGCCAACATCTGCCTCAGTACCAGGATGAGTAGCAGAGGTGATGAGATGGGGTAGGCCAGGAGACAGGATCAGATCCTTGCTCCCCACTGATTCCCTGTACCCCTGGCATGAGCCACCCCTTTTAATCACCTGAAAACCAGGAACATCAGCCTCACTGCTTTTGCTATATTTTGTAATGGTAAAGAGAAAGCATGCTCTAGCATCCAGTAATAGTAGTTCCTAAAATGACAGAGGAAAACTACAAAGGTGTGAAATTACCCTCCTGAAAGGCCCTGCTCTTATTTATCTTCTGCTCTTAAATATCGCAAGCACTTTGAATCAACACAGCCCTTGGAGCAAAGGCCAGAATATCTGCCAAACTTAAAAGCCACCAAGGGGATTGGCCTGCAGATGCCCACTCACCTCGCCTCACAGTCAGGTGCCCCTAGTAATGAGCCACACGACATAGGCATCTGCAGGGCAATTACTCACCAGCTGCTGTTCTAGCGGAGGGACTGCATCGTGATGGCCGTAGATTATGCCAGGGTTATATTGACTGAAAAGAACCGGATAAAATACCTTCTTCCCTGCAAATCAGAAGGCAAACATCTGCTTAAGAGAGTGACTCCTGCCCATATGCACTCAGCCGTCCGAAACAGCCCAGGCGTTTACATCTACTCTCAGTTGTCCCTTCATTTAACTCTAGACTAGATCTCAGAAGTAACCCACCAGCTAGACCAGTCGGTCTGATTCTTGAACCTTTCTGTCCTCCCAGGATGAGAACATAATCAAGTTGTTTACAGTCAGTGGTTGGAATTATATTCCCCAACGTGATGCGTGTGGAATGTCCTGCTGCCTCTGTCCTGTGTGCACAAAGCCCTTAAACGCTGGTTCCTAGCACATCCTTAAAGACTGGCAAAGGAGATCAGGAAGACCCTGGGCAGAGGAGGGCTCAACGTAACTGCCCTTAACCAATATATCTGGAAGGACTGCCACCTTTTAATAGCAAATGACCGCTGCTAGATTCTTAGCTATGTGTAGCTGTGCCGAAGTCCACAGATAACAGTTTTGTATCTGCGGTTTCTTCCAGCCATGGCCTTGATACTAGCCCGTAGCTACCTTTCTCCCTTTAGAGGTGAGTGGCTTTTCCAGGCCCATGTCCTCTCGCCTACTGTCTCCCCTGTGTGTGTTCCACTCATCTGACTTGACAGTGGGAAACAGAAAAGGGCACAAGACAGAGTCCCAGAATTAGTGTGCCTGAGAGGCCCGTTGGGCAGTACCCAAGGATGAATGAAACAAGGCCACCTTCCTTGTCTTTGTTCCTGGAGGAAAATGTCTCTCATTCCTGGGCAGAACATCAGAGTGGACTGTGCACAGAGCAGCTGCCGAGTGAAAGAGAGAGCTGAGTGCCAGAAAGCGGTAAGGAGAATGAGGCAACACAAACCTGGCTGTGTGTTCAGCCTACACGTGTTGAGGAACTCCGAGGTGAAGTAGATGTCTACGTCACAGAAAAAGAGCAGGACGTTGCTTCCCTTCCAGAAGCGGGCTCCGACATCCAGTCCCTTTCCCCGGGAGAATTCTCCACTCAGCTGGATGAAGGTGAAGTTTCTGAAGTTGGCAGCTCTAGAAGGTGGGGAAAGCAGAAGGTCAAGGATTGACTCACTATTGCAGTACCCAGGAAGACAGAGTCCCCTGGGAAATGCACAGCTGGGGCCATCCCACCCTGAACATTCTATTCCCCTGAGGGGAGGGCGGCCACCAAGCAAGGACAGAGTAGCCAGACTAGATAGACACCACTGGCATTCAAAGGACAGAGAACACCTAGCAAAATTGTTGTTTTGTTTTGTTCTGTGACAGTCTTGCCGTCCAGTCTAGGTTGGCTTTGATTTCATAATCTTCAGGCCTCGGCTGACATTACAGATATATGCTACGGTGCCCAGTTTTAAAGTTAATGATGTGTACACGTGTGCGCAGCTGCTCATGGAGTCTAGAAGAGGGTGTTAGATCCCCGGAGCTGGAGTTACAAGTCATTGTAAGCCACTCGACATGTGTGCTGGGAACCAAGTTTGGGTCCTCTACAAGAACTGTATGTGCTCTTAACCATGGAGCTATCTCTCCTGTCCCTAGTGAACTTTCAATTTGGACTTATTCCTTCTATTTCTGCTAGTTCTTCTATACTGAGACTGCTATTGTTATTATAAATGCACATTTCTTGTGACAGAATTTGTAATTCATAATGGAGAAGCAAAACCCAGAGACATCTGCATGAATCCTGGGCCACCGGATAATAGGGCCTAGTGCGTAAAACTCAGTCACTGTACAACACAGCTTCCCACTATCTTCTTATCTGAATTCATGTTACCAGAAGTCAGGCAACATGTTCTTCATGTGTGTTGCCCTAGACAGGCTGAAATTTATCTTCCTCCCTCTCTTCCTCCCTCCTTTTCTTTTTTCCTTCTTTCTTCCTTCCCTCTCCTTCCTCCTCTCCCTCCTTTCCTTTTTCTTCCTTCCCCTCTCTTTCCCTCCCTCCCTTCTTTTTTCTTCCCTCCCCCTTCCTTCATCCCTAGCTTAGATCCAGCAGCATTGCCCGGGAGGGAAGAGGACCACCTTGCAGTTAGAAAGCACTCATTCATGCAGCACAGCCAGCAGCACTGTTGGCTAGCTTTGTGAGGAGGGCAAACTCATTCCTCACTTTGTTCTTCAGTTGCTTTATTTGCATAAAGAGAATAGTAACAGTCCCCTTAGCCATTTCAGAGTGACTATTTTAGTGGTGGCCAGAGGATCAGGCAAGCTATGAGCATGGGCTCCTGCCGTCATCAGCACAGGTAAGGATTCTCAAGCCCCAGTGACTGAGGCCAAGAGCCTCTGCTTTGGTAACCTGCCCCTCAAATGGCAGAATCTTCTGAAACAGGACACGCCTGGGCAAAACATAATTCATTTGGTGCAAGAGGCACCTGGACAGCCTTCCAGCAGCTAGAATGAAAGGCTGCATTCAGTCCTCTTCCAGCTCCCATGTGCCAAGGGGGCTGGCATCTGGCAGGTCTCCTTGTTGACTCCATCCATCTTTGATCATGGTTTGTTTTTTCCCTCACTCCGTGCCCTTCCTACCTTGGCCCAGACCCACCACTCCCCAGTTTCTCCCCATCTTGATGTATTCAGCAGACACAGAAGGAAAACTATTTCCATTATTAATAGTTTATCTTCTTTGCAACTCTCTTGGGTCAAGGACAACACAAAGTACTTAAGTCCTAAGCTTTTCACCCAGCAAGTGGTGCTAGGATCTGGGGATCTGATCACAACAACCAGTTTTGCTACTCTTCTGTGACTGACTATCTTCTTTCAGATCTCAAAAGAAGCTTTGGTGTTTTATCTCGGGAATCTATGAGCCCAGCCTAGTCTTGGTATGACTCCAGACAGGACCAACGGGACAGACAACCTAAGATCCAGGTGGAAGATATTGGTACGAGAAAACCATGTTCTTTGAATCAGCAGTCCAGAATCCAAGGCCTGCAACTGTGCCTGCTCTCTACCGTGTGCACACTGGATGTCTATGAATATGTGTGAACACAGATTTATGAATAGAAATTAGAGTGCTTCGCTTCTAGCCCTCGCTGTCCTTCTAACTTATTTGGAGTCAAGTCTCTTGCCTCTACCGCTTTTCTCCGAAACCCTGTTCACCTTGTTTCAAGGCCCCTTCAGCTCTGACATCCTCCTGGACTGTGAGTCTTCCCTAATTCCAGTCCTGCGATTTCCCCTCCTCCTTCGGAGCCTTATCTGCAATCCTTTGCTCAGGGGGTGGTGGCTCCAGCCCAGTTTCTTTGATTAGCATGGAGACTATGTTCCGATCTTTTTCAGAATTACAGCTGGCACCAGTTAAGAAAAAATACAACCCTGTTTCCATAAACACACAGGTGCTTGAGGACCTGGGAGGCAGCCTCGAGCTCCTAGAGGTTTCTTCAGCACCGGCTGTAAGTCGCCAGAGCCCATGTCCTCCTGCCATGTTTGTTTAGCTGCCAAGGGAAACTTTACCTGAGGGAGAGGTCTGGGTTTCACCTGCTCACCTAGGGGGCTTTCCAGCCAGTTCCCCAGGATTCTTTATTCAGGGTCTGTCTTGTTCCATTGTTTCAGTGTTTATACCCTCGGAAGCCATGTCTCCTGAACCACAGGGGTATTTGTTATCTGGTTCCCAGAGTAGGAAAGTTATCATTTCAAAACACAGAGCTCCTTCAGATTATATTTGACTCGTAATTTAAAAGGTAACTAACTCTCACTAAGGGGATTTTTAAATTTTATCATGAAAGATTTTAAAAATAAAAGTTTATGTATTTATGAGGTTTAATGAGATAGGATCATGTTATATAGACTAGGCTAGGCTCAAACTGACAATCTGCCTTCCAACCTAAGGTGTGGGGTCACAGGAATGTGCCCCACACTTGGCTTAAACAGGCTTCTCTGCTGCATGAATATGTCCTAAGCAACCTTCCCTAAGGCCAGAGGCACACCTTCTTCAATGTTTCACTGGAAAAGCAGGGACACTGCTACCTCAGCTTGGGCTAGCCTGTAGTCAGCCCATGCAGATACTTTCTGAAGTCAAGTCACATTGAGCAGAAGAATGCAAGGCGAGTGGTATGAATGTCTGAGCTAACTGTGTTAAAGATACAACAACCTATAAGAGAGATACACGATGGCAAACAAAACACAAAGAGATAGCAAAGAGATAGCAAAGAACTGGATGCTACAGAGGAACCAAGAATCTAATGCATCTGCCTGCCCAACACACAAATAAATCTACCTTGCTCTGTACAAAAACTCTTCCCACTCTGGCTCAAACTGCTTGCCCCACTGAACACCCTTATCTGCTCCGCAGCATCAGAAGCAAGGGGAGGGGCCGGGGCTTGCATGGCAGCCTTTGGGAAAAGAGGAGGGACATCCATGGCACTAGTGCTTGAGATGACCTTAATTTGAAAGATTACAAAAAGCCTTTGAACGTTACCTCTCTGCCTGAATGTGTTTCTTCTACAGAAAAAATTATTCTGGAAACTAGGTCCAGAGAAACACTTTGTCCGCCCTCACGTAGCAGCAATTTGCTTTTTTCTTTTCACTCATGCTTTCTATAAGATAAGGTACACCCTGTGATTTCCAGGGCACTACCCATTCCCAATGCGGACCACAACCAGTCTCCAGGGTACATTGACAGCCCCAGGAGGACATCTCCTCTGTATGTACATTGCTTACCCAGGGGGTAGTACTGGGGCAGTGACACATGAAGCCCAGCAGCCTGTGTCCATGCCTCACAGAACTCTGTCCTCTATTGTCCTTCCTGGCCCCTTCATCTACCTTGAGCATAGCAACCCAGGGACAACTCTCCTCTGGTCTCCTCTGAAGCCCTGATATCTCACCAGGTCCTGATTAGTGGGACACACGTACACAAAGAAAGCAGGGTGGGGTTAGAATCATCAATGACCTGGGAAGGATATGCTGCCTCTGTCATCCACCTATGGGTCCTCCTTGGCTGCTAGGATAGCAAGACCTCAAAGTCTATTGTACAGTGACTTCTCCATCCGAGAAACCCCATGGCCATGAGTCCACATGCAGGCATTCGGGTCTGCTGTCCACCTGCCCAACTCTGGTGACAAGCCAGTAGACGCTCATGATAGATGAATCAAAAAGGTATGCATAGGACTGAGACCACATGTCTCTTCTTGTGATCCTTTCCCAGTAGATACCATCTTCCTATCTTTCTGTGAAGGGGCTCTTTTCATACTTTTCTACTACCTTCCTGCAACCTAGAGAGTCCTCGGTGGGCATGCTATTGAGTCCTGCCCTCGTTGTCCTTGTATCTTGATACCTCATTGTATCAAGCGCAACGACTCATAAGAGGCTTTAGCAAGTTTAGATCCTTTCAAGAAAGCAGCTCCACACCTCTCCTCCCTCCAGAAATTCTCCAGTTCTGGCTCATGAGTGGCACACAGAGGGACAAAGGAGAGACTAAAAACATTCTGCACAGCAAGCAATGAGTAAGTAGAAATGACTGAGGCTCTCCAGTCACTTCCTGAAGAACTTGCTATCTGCAAAGAGCTTTCCCTACAAGGAATGTTCAGCACTCTCAAATGCTAACCAGGAAGTTCTAACCAGGAGGAAAAATGAGGAGTAAGAGAAAACCGAGCTGAGAAAATAGCACGTGCAATTTGTTTTGAAATATTTAATTTACTCTCACAATGAAATGCAGTATTTAATGACATGCCTATTGTTGTGGCATAGCAAGAAACAGGCACCGAGCATAGTAGAATGGGGGCTCTCTGTCTCACTAGTATGTAAATTTCTACTATGGACACAACACAAAAAGATACATGATTTATTCCTAATTACTTCTTGAATTATCTTAATAATTGACAAAACGCTTGAATTTCCCACTCAGGTCCTTCCTTTGATATAATAAATCTGCCCTGTGGGGACTTCTCAGTTACATGCAGTCATTTTTGTAGAGGTTATGATGACCTGAGAAAGCCATTGCTTCTGCTGCTTTTAATTCCCCTAATTGCCTTGCCTTTCTCCAAATGAGAAGATTAGAAGTGATAAAAGACCTTGCTGTCTCATATGGTTGGTTCTAATACAGACATTTTCTCACAAGTGTAAAGAAATTGTCTTAATGTGACACTTCCCTTTATTTAAAAAAAAAAACACTTTAAAATTTTGCATAGAAGCTAGGATTGTAGAAAATGTGTAATTTAAAACTTTACACGGCATAGCCCTAAGTATCAAAATGTTTTATGGCCTTTACTGTCAAATGAAGACATTTGAATGCAATGAAGGATTGAAAACCAAACATACGATCATCCCTGGCTTTTTTTCTGTAAGCATTTTCAATAATAAATTTTACATCCTCAACACTCTGAGCTCACACAAGTCAGTTTCTTGTAACTTTGTAGCTCTGTCCATTAAGAAGAGAAGAAGGAAGCATTTGAATCTTGAGTAGCCGGGCAGACTGCCGCTCATTAGGATGGACTCTCTTAGGCCCCAAAAGGAGGTGGCTTTATCTTTTGTTTTCTTTCTTTTTGTACTATATGCTGCAAGGTTTGTTTTATTTCGAGTGGGGAAATCAAAGTCTGCTTTGGCAGACACAAAGCAAAGTTGTTGATATGCAGAAAAACACCATGATGGCAAAAATCTGGGAGGAAGTCTTGCCACACAGTTTTCACAGAAAAATGAAGAGTAGGCACATGAGCGTGGTGCTGAGGCCCTGAGCAGAATTAGGAAGGAGGTGAAGAAGGAAGTGGGGCTTCCTTCCCACTCAAGGAACCCTGACCCATGAGACATATAGTAGCCATGGTACTATTTGTAAGTATGGGAAAGCCAACACACAGAAGGCTGTGATGTGCAGGGGAACACACTCCTTCATTCCTTACTTGTGGTTTCCTTTCATGGACTTGTGGTGGTTTGAATGAAAATCATTCCCCCTCACTGGCTCATGTGTTTAAGCACTTAGCCATCAACCGATGGTAAGGTTATGCAACCTTACTGGAAGAAATCTGTCTGTCACTTATGGGCACTTATGGGACAGGATTTGAGAGTTCATAACCTTTCCCTGCTTCTAATTTGTTCTTGTTTCCATGGTCTGGCTGAAGAGTGTGATAGGCCATCCCTCTGCTTCAACTCTCCACTGCCATTCCTCCCCTACCATCATGTACTCTAACCCTCTAAAACCATAAAATAAAATAAAACTCTTCTCTATGCTGCTTTTGCCCATGGTATTTTACTAATGCAGAGCTCAATGCATAGACTCAGCTCTTTTAATCTTTCCTTACTTTCTAAACCTATAACTCCTGGCTCCTTTCTCTGTCTTCACCATGGCGTAGGCTTGCCTGACCCACACATTGCCCATATGGACAGTGACATCTGGATAATCCTCAAAAAGCATGGGTCAAGCTGTTCCAGCCCAGTGTCTATCAGATAATTGACCCTGTGCTCTTTCTTTTTCTTTGGGCTGAAGTAAGCAATGGATTTGGTATTCAATGCCATTTAAAAGAGAGAAAGTAGCCCACCCTGCATGAGATGCAGGAGGAATATAAGACAGAGGTTGAGAGACTGGAGCAAGGTATCAGCCATTAAGAACCCTTACTGCTCTTGCAGAGGAGCTGGGTTTGGTTCCCAGCACACATCATAGCATATATTACTTTACTGCCTATTATAGAGGAATAGTATTTCATTGTATGGATATTTCATATTTTATTTTTTTGTATTTATTTTTTGTTTGTCAGACAATGGACATTTGAGTTGATTCCACCCCACAAACTGACCATAATACCACTAAATATTTGTGCACATTTGTTTAAATGTTTATTTTCAATTATTTTGGGATTTACAGAGGAAATGAAATTTCTAGTTTAGAAGATAATTCTATTCTAAATTATTTAAAGAACCACCAAATTCTTATCCAATAGTTGCACTGTTTTCCATTTCTTCCATCAGTGGTCAAGAGTTTCAATGTGTCCACATTCACAATGACATTTGTGATTATCTGACTGTGGGATTTTAGCAGAAAATTTACATGTGGTCCTCCCAACCCTCTGTACACACAATTTCTCCCCTCAGTTATCTGGATGAAATCTTCATGAAATAACAAACATGTGATGGCTTGAAATGCCATCACACACTGCAGTAAGACAGGTCCAGGACACCTACAAGACTATCTTGCCCTCACATACATGGGGTAGAACAGTGTGTGTGTGTGTGTGTGTGTGTGTGTGTGTGTGTGTGTGTACATCCACAAATCATAAATGTGTATGCATGTTTGTGTATGTACAGGTGTATGTGATTGCATATACATGTGTCTGAGTATATGCCTAGAAGCCAGAAGTCAACATCAGGTGTTCATCTTATCACTGGAAACTGAATCTCTCATTGAAGATCATGCTCACTGATTGGCTAGCAAGTTCTGAGGACCTTCCTATCTCCATCCCTCCTTCCAGTTCCAGAGTTATAGGCTCATATGAGCACACTCAGAGTGCTGGAGATCCAAACTCAAGTCCTTATGCTTGTGCAGAGGTGCCCTACCTGAGGAGCTAGCTCCCCATCTCTCACTGTCTCATTGTTAGTGCCTCAGTTCTCAGATACGATTTCTCTAAAAGATTACTCTGTGTCCTCATGATTAGACAATGATGAACACGTCAGTGCATAATTCAATTCCAAGTTACAATTTTTTAAATCTCCTATTATACAGTTCCGATCAAATGGCCTCTTAGACTGGTGCTGCTCAGAGTGACCAGATACAACAATGCATGAGGAAACTGAAATACAGGTTCTCAGGCTGCAGCTCAAGCCTGCTGACTCAGAATATCTGGGGCTGGGTCCAAGTATTCTGCATGTTAAAAAGCCTTCAAGGTTATACCAAAGCTTATGTGTATTTGAGAGCTATTGAATTAAGCTTTTATTTGAGAACAGACACATCATGGGAAAATTTGTAGATTAAGAATCAGGTACTATGAAGTAATATGTGATGTTTTCTGTGACAGGAGCTTTAACTACAGTCTTTACAAAGGAACATCCTGTCTTCATATCACAGGACATGTACATGTATATGCACATAGGCATGTGCAATGAAATTAGTGTTTCATCAAACAATGTATATCCTTATTACCTGTGATTCATTTGGGATATTTGCAGCCTACTCCACTCTATTTTCCAAACACACTGGACTAAGCCCACTGAATCGATTTTGTAATCCTCCAATGAATTACAAACCAGAGTTTGCAAAATACCAATCTGCAGCAATCATCTGAAATACAAAGCTCAACTGAGGAAGTATAAACTCAGAGGAGGAGAACATAAAACATTGCAAACTAGTCATTAAATAAGACTTTATTTTTAGATATTCTGAAAATGTTTGCATTTAGCTGGATTTAGAACAGTTTAATTACAATACTGATCTCCAAATGAAGGGGATTTTCATTTAGCCTGATTACAAATCTCATTACCTTCAACTAACAATTATGGATCTTAGGAGGGTACTGAGGGGTCCTTGGCTATCTCACGTGACTGGAGTGAGGACCTCAGGAACAAGCCTCAGTTTCGTCAGCTATGAAAGAGGGCTGATAACAATACTTACCTCAAAAAGCCAGACACAAAGGGTCAGAGTGGATATTGGCAAGGATGCTTGGCCTTGCACACTGGGCAGAGAACATGAGCCCTAACCATCTGTGGTCTCCATCACTGAGCAGAGAGGAGAGGGATACTGCTATGCATTAAACTCAAGAAATTTCTACTTCAGTTACACTTAGGGAATCCAAATATTTTGTTGGATTTAATCCTCCTCACACATAGGCCTTTACTACTCCCATTGCTTTAGGATAAGGGTGAACAATTTTCTTTTTCTATAAAGACCCAGATAGTAAATTGTTAGGCTTTGTGAATCTAACAGCCACAAGTAATCTATAAATCAACAGACCTGCTACATCCAATAAAACTTTATTTACAATAACAGATGTGTGTGGGGGGTGGATGGTCTTAGAGCTATAGCTGTAGCTGATGATCTCTGCTCTTGGGAAGCTTGAAATTTTAATTGTGGCCATTAACACAAGGCTGGTGAGAGCATGAGAATAAACACTGGAAGTGTTCTCCATCTCAGAAGTCATTCTTCAACTGCCATCCAATTCCACTTACCAGAAACTCAAAACAGACAATCCTGTTTATATCTAACCATGTGCACCTGTTCAGACTAGCTCTGCCGCTGAGTACTATTAAAGCCGTCAAAACCTCACACATATCAGATCTCCTTGGCTGACTTTTTCTACACACCTCTACAACAAGCAAGCACAGAGCATGACAGTTCCATGTTGGCTTCCTTATTCGTACAAGATTCGATGGATTATTTATCTTGGAAAAGAAAACGAATCCATCTTTGCTGCTTCTGAATACCCCCTTTACACTCTGCAGTTGATCGATGAGTTATAAACATAAAAACCTCAGGCCTAAAGGTTTTGATGAAGTAATTTCTGTTCACTGGATATGTTTAGTCAAGGATCCTACCTCAGCTACCCTTGATCATGTATTCCCCTGATGTCTTTAAATGAATAATGGATGAAAGGCAAAGATGAAAGGGTGAGACCATTTGCTCTATGGATGAGATTTGAGCCTAAGTGTTGCTCTTAGACTGTCAAGCAGTGGCTGTGTAGGAGTTCACTGCACAGCTGTGTTCTCCCTAAATCTGACTATGAAAATATGAAAGCCCCAAGCCTGAGGTGCCAAGAGAGGTTGCCTTCAGTTATGCATGAGCTCCCAGAAGCCTGTGTTCCATGCCTTTACCAGACAGGGCAGGTTTGTCTACTGGCAAAGTCATCACCCTGACACAAATAAGGAAGAGGGAAAATTCCAAGTTTCCCATGCCTAGTCAACAATCAAATTCCCAGGTTATCCAGTATTAAGCAAAACTAAGCAGATACGGGTCTGGATGTACAAGCCCACCCTGGTTCCTGTGACTCCTGGCTCTGGTGCCAGATGGCACTTACTTGGAAGTGTTTTCAAGTATTCCTTTGACTTCATTCATTTCTTCTTTCCCAAAGTAAACAACAGTGAGATGAACTCTCCCATCCTGTTGGATGCACATCTCCCTGGAAAACAAAACGCATGTGTGTCTAGTCCTGTCTTCACGTTTACAGTAAGACGCAAACCAGTGTTCCCCCTCCGTTCCTTCTTCTTTCCCCTTAATATTTTATAAAGTGAAAAGAGACAAAGTAAACTTAAGACAGAAGAGAAGGGCACCCTGGTTGGACATTCAATTTTTATTTATTTATCTTATTAGGAAAACAAATACATTTAAATATGCAGATGTGGTAAAGATGATGTCAGATGTGAGATACCTTAGAGCCATCCTACCATCGGCCTCCTTGGGGGTGTCAAGTTGTCGTGGAAGAGGCTCTGGGACGTCTCTGGGGTATAAGACCTTGGTTCTGTGTTACAGAAGAGAAATCTAATGTCCAGAGAGGGTAAAACAAGAAGCTTTGCCTGTGACTGTTTCCCTTGGGTGAGACAAACAACACAGTCTTCATTACCAACTGACCCACAGTAAACCATCCTTCTTTGGTTTAAGACTGTGGGAAGCCTAGGAAACATGCCTAGTCATCTGGACTGTTAAGGAAACACCAGTACCTTCTATGTACCTCACCCTTCCAACAGGTGGGAAGAAACCTCACTCCCCGTGAGCTAATAAAGTAGACATATACAACCCTAGGCCTAAAAGTTTTGATTAAAAGATTTCTGTACAACTAGAAGTAACAAAAGCCTGGGAAGAGGAGCCTGAGACATAACAGTATGACTTACAACTGAGAGCTCCCTTTCAGCCACAGTCCCTGCAGAGAGTCTCCAGTGATGAAGGCATGTGTATGTCTTCATACACAAAAGCCACCACTCTCCCATTGCTCTCCTACAACTGTGTGGGGCCAGGGAACCATGGGATGGGGATGTGGAGCAGGCTGGGAGCAAGAGGAGGGTCAAGGCATATCCAACCCCCAGAAATCTCATCCTGAGATGTACGGAAGTATGATATCCCTGCCCCAGCTGTCCTGGACTATGGGGCACTTTTGCCTCCCACCCCAGGAGGTCACATAGTTTGGTAGCCTGGTTAAACTTCTTCTCCCCTTACATAAGGTCATGTCATGTAGCACCTGGAATTCCTCCTTATGCAAATAAGGCACCTCTAGTGTTCTGGCCCCAACCAATGATGCACACTCACCCTGAAAGTCCCTATCCATCCCACAAAGTTTTAAGTAGCTTTTGTTCCCCCATTAAACGAGCTGTCTCACTGCCACTGTCTCCTGAGAGCCTGTTCTCGCTGGGCTCACTGCTGCCGATCTCTTCTGCTCCCAGTTGTCAGCCTTGCATCCCCTCTCAGAATCTGTCAGTTGTGATCTCAGATCACAGGTCAATCATGTCACTATAGGCAGGAAAACAGAGCCTAAACACAACTGATTTTCCCAGCATCTGGTGATTTGGGGTCCTAACAAAGCAGCCATTTGGCCCAGCACACCTAGGCCCAGGTCTTTGGCTCTTGACTTGTCTAGATTCAGTCCTCACCAAAGCTTGTGTGTTGCTTGCTATGTCCTTTCTTTTTAAACATACTGTCTAGCTAATCTGCTAGGTTCATCTGAGGGTTTGTTCTTCAAATATATGTGTATGTAACTGTATGTATATATACATGTAAATAGAAATACAAGCATGCATAACTATTTATGTGTATATTCATGTATGCCTACATACATGCCAATGAGGCATGATAATATCTACATACACACACATATATATATGTGTATGTAGATAAGGTGAAATGTTGTTTCCTGGGAGCCAACAGAGAGATTCTGCTGGTGGGATGGTGTTTTGAGATATTTTGGTATGTCCTGTGCCCTCCTTCCATTGTTAACATTCAAACAGTAATCTAAGTCATAGACTCCAGAAATATCTTGGCCCTATTTAATTACTAGATTAAATTACTAGGTAAATTACTAGATTACTTGTTGTTATAACATCCAAAAGGAAGAGCCATATTCCTGGAGTTGCTGGGAAGCATCAGAAACAACAGAAGGAATGGTTTCTGCCCTAAAAAATGTACTTGGGAGATAAAATGAGCTCAAACCAGGTTATCAGATGGGTAGAACATAGGAAGTGTGGTAAGTTCTCAGGGTGGGTTGGGACTTGGAAGATGGGAAGAGTTCAGAAAGGATGGTTCAAGAAGGAAGAGGTTTGTAAAGAAGGTCACCCTGACACCAAGCAACAGGCATGCAAGACTCAGCCTGGCTTCAGGTGCACTCCTGAGAAAGCCCCTGTGCACAAAGATTCCCTTAGCAAACTTGTCCGATAACGCCTCTGCTTCCTCCACCAGACTGGAAGGAGATGGTGCACACAGGCCAGGTGCGGGAGAAGTTGTGCTTTAAAATTGTGTGTGTGTTAGGAGGTGCAGGGGATCTATCCGTGCTGAGCCTGAATTAAGCACTCTGTTTTTTCCAGTAATATCTTTGCTGCCTCTGTCTTTGGTGTTTTTAAATCAAGGGAGATAGATCAGGCCTAGCCCTTAAATTGTCAGGTTAGGATGTCAGAAAGGCAAATCCAAGTTTGCTCTGGTATCTGCCTCCAGCCCTCCATTTTAGGTGTTTGTGAAGTCTTTTCTTCATTCATTCAACAAGCATTTGTTGACAAAATAGCACACCCTAGACACTCTACCAGGGGAATCTTAAACAACAAGTAGGGCTGGCATGTCTTCCCTTGAAGAAGTTTCCAATCTCCTAGGCAGGACTCACTATACACAAAGAAACCACTCCTCCCTGAGATTGTGCAAGTCCCACTACTGATGTCTGAATGGTCTTTGTATTTTCCAAAACCTTTTCCATGTGACTGCCCTGTCCTTGGCAAACGTCTATGGGAACATGTGTGATTAGATTAACATATACAGATAAGGTTTGTTTCCAACATAAAGGTTAAAAAGAAGTAACAAATGACTGACTCATGCCATATATAGACTTCTAGCCTTACAATGTTAATCATTTGTATTTGGACAATGCTATCTATATTACTGAGGTGACAGGATTCCTTTTGGGAGCACGTCCCCAGGGATACCGTGGTAGGGTGAAACTATAAATGATTGCAAGTAACTCAGGTCTTATCAATCCCCCCGCACTCCCCCCCCCGCACCCCGGGAGCACACTAGATCCATGAATACTTCCCATTACTTCAACAGCCCCAATTCTTTGACCTCGATCTGGAAACTGAAAATTCTGTTTCTACATCATAAACACTGTACCTTGTAAGGATGATTTTCCCAATAAAATTGTTTGTTATTCCCCAAGTCATTGTCACACAGTGCCAAGACTAGTTACAATACATTGTTAGGCAGAAAACATGTGTTACAGTCCTTTATGCTGAACTATATTTTTATCTCCTGATAAGTCAAAGTCACAATTTCATAGTCTTTGAGTTCTATAGGACTGAGCTGTTTATAGAAGTGTGGGACCATTGCCCAAGTCTTGGCCTAGAGGTAAGAAAATGCATTCCAGTGACCTCTGAGAGCTGTGCAGGGAGCCACACACACATATCTGTTTCCCTAAGAATCAGTGTCTCCAAGGCTGGCCACCTTAGCAATAGGAGGGATGGGTCTATCAGATCTGACAGTCTTACTGTATAGGATTCAGGGTTAAGCATAGTGCTGTGTGCAGAAAGATGTGGTGTAGAAAAAAACTCAACAAAACACGTGGGAACCATTGGGTGGAGGAAGGTCTGGTCATCTTAGGTTCCTGTATGGGAGCTGGTCAGATACTGGCAAGCAAATCTGGTAGTCTAGAGGCTTCTGTAGGCCTGTTTGCAAGAAGTGTTGTACCCTTGGGCATAGAACTCATGATAGACATGGTTTGTCAAATTCACCCTGGAAATAAGCTTGGAACTATGAGGGAAGAGCTGTACTGTGCGCTGAAGGATATTCAGTATCATTCCAGACCTCCACCAACTGTGTGTCAACAGCATCCTCCTAACCTATTTGTCAGAACCAAGGGAATCTCCACACTTTGCCAATATACTTAGGGCTGGAAAGAGTAGAATATAAAAATTTCCCAGTTTGAATGCCTGTCTTAAGAATCCAGTTGAGCAATAACATCTGATCTGCAAGAGGGAAAGACTGGTTTCAAGAGAAATGTACCCCTTCAGTGCCTGTCCCATACTCCAGAACATTCTTGTAAAATCCCATCTGACTTCCTGGGAGAAACAGAGTTGAACAACACTAAAAACTTCCTTTATAGAACTGGAAGCCTTGAGGAGCCACTGTCAATCTATGCCAGGACTTGAGGGGAATCAGGTCTGTAGGGTAAGCATAGTTGGGGGTTGGGCACTGATGGTATACACTGAGACAGCAGCAGCCTCTGAGGCATGAGTGGCAGCTGCTTTAGTTGTCATCAGAAGCAGGGAGCTGGCCTTGTTCTATGACACTTGGGCTGGCAGTACATTCTAAGCACATGTCCTTGCACATTCGAGAATACCAGGAAAGACTGGAACAATCATGGGAGATTAGTGATCTCCTGTTGGATAAGAGAAAGCACAAGCTGTGTGTCAAAAAGCTGGGAGGTGAGTTTTTATAACCCACGCTGAGTGGCCTGGGGAAACCACTGTAGTGTGGCATGCATGAAATTTTCATTTAAGGATTGATATGAGGGTAGCTTGGCTCTCAGTGTGGTATCAGGAGGTGGGGTTTAGTGTAAGGTGATTAAGTCATTGGGGGAACTGTCATTGGAAGGAATTACTTTATGCTTTGTAGGACTTTGGTGTGCTCCTGTGTAGTTACCCAGACATGATCATACATGCCAATCATTCTAATGTTTGGGAAGTGGAATGTGCTCCAAGCCAGATCTTATCTCAGAAGAAAAGAAAAGAAGTGGGGAGAGAGGGAAGGAGAACAAGAGGGGGGAAGGAAAATGAAGGACAAGGGAAGATGGCTAAGGAATAAGAAGAGGAAGAGAAGGTAAGGGAATGGGGGAGAAGAGAAGAAAGAGCAGATGAGATGAAAGGAGAGGTGAAGAGAGGAGAGGGGAAGGGAAGAGAGGAAAGGAGAGAAAAGGAGAGGGGAGGGGCGAGCTGGGAAAGCACAGATCTATCGGGTTCCTGAAGGCTCCTTTCCTTCATGCTGTGGTTTCTCTTTGTGTGATATGTTCTCTCCCTAATCCCACTCACCAGGATACCCTCACCAGGAACAAGTCCTAACATTGACTAAGCCTTACATTTCTTTTCTTTCTTTCCTTTTATTTTTTTTTTTGAGTGATTGGCACATCCTTCTGCCTGCCTCACTCACCACACCCACAAAACTTGCCCACCCCATTTACCATGCCCATCCCACTTTTTTTTATTATTTTCTTTATTTACATGTAAATTTCTCCTTTCCCAGTTTCCCCTCCAAAAAACAAAGAAACAAACAAAAACAACAAAAACAAACCCCTGTTGCCTCCCCCCCGTCCGCATGCCTGCCACCCACCCTCTCCCACTTATTGGCCCTGGCATTCCCCTACACTGGGGCACAGAAACTTCACATAAGCCTTACATTTCTAAGATCAAAACTTAAGTAAACTACTTTTTTGTTCTTTTTGGTTTTTGTTTGTTTGTTTGTTCTACTCCTTATTTTATTAGTCTTGGCTGTCCTGGAACTCACTCTGTAGACCAGGCTGTCCTCGAACTCAGAAATCCGCCTGCC
>NW_022196905.1:207391784-207398847 GCF_008632895.1 Mastomys coucha
CTCACTCTGTAGACCAGGCCTGCCTCTGCCTCCCAAGTGCTGGGATTAAAGGCGTGTGCCACCATCGCTTGGCTGGCCCCGGCTGTCTTTAGGCTTACATTTCTCCGCCTTCATCAACCTTCCAAGGGCTGAAATTATAGTCATAAGCCACCATGGCTGCCTTAATCAACTTTGTATTTAAATCTGTAAATTTGTAATCATCTGGAAACACTGTATTGTAGCAACATAAATCAGATCAGCACACAAATTCAGGAATCCACATTCAGTGAGAGCCTGGCTTAGGCGATGCATTTTGTTTTCCTTGGAGAAAGATTAACAAAGGGCTATCACGTTTGATCCTTCCAAGGGGATAGCAATCCAAGTTTACCGCAGACTCTCCAGGTTTTACCAATGAAAATCTTACATGCAAGGAGATGCTTAAGTTGCAGAAAACTGGGATAACTGGAGAACAATAACGCAGTTAAGTGGAATAGCCATAGCTGTGGAGGCCAATGAGCAGAAAGGACACACACACACACACACAAATCCAGTTAACTTCTGAAGGCTGATGGATGTCATCTCAGATCAGCATCACAGGTGAGTGAGCTCTACACAGATGAGCAGAGCAGAGGACACGTTCCCAGCTAAGCGAAGGCTTAGCTACAAGCAATCTCATTACTCCACTTTTACAAATCACTTTCTATTCAGATATATCAGAAATGGAAAAGATACCAGGAATTTGAGTGCTTCATCCAATAACAATCTATTAGGCCCCAGTCTACCAATGGTTTCTTATGTTGGCAGGATGGAAATCACTGATATAAAGCAACTAGGAATACTGTAAGGAACAGATTCTATTCTGGAGAGGGAAGAGAGGATTATTGAAAACTCTGGCATCTGTTTATATCATCACATTGTGTTATGGTTTTAGTGCATCATTTCCCTTACCCCTGTGCCAACATGAATCAACAGATAAGTCTACTGTTCTAGATTTGGGTGTTCTGATTCATTGTTGAGAAGTGATGGTAGTTTTGGACCTGCAATCAAACAACTTTCCTGATTCTCATTGCAACACAGGAAACACACTCTCTTTTCCAGTTGATCATTTTTCACTCTCTTGGATAGACATTTTTATATGACCTGTTGTCTTCTGTTAGGTCTCCAAAGAAAACTATTAAAACAACATGACTAATAAAGATTGCATTTCTCAAGCGCATCAGATATGAAAACTTCCTGGTGTAGCCCTGGCTTGTGCGTAGTGGAACGGCTCACAGGTACAGTAGTAAAACAAGGATCAGAAAGAGGTTGTACTGGGCTGCTAGCATCCATTCCTTTCAAGGAATACAGAGGACACAGGCATATATCTGTGTCACAATCCTGGTGGCTAGAAGACTTTCAGTCACCAATATTAGCTTAGCCAAATGCTTAAGGATCATTTCAATTAGAAATTCTATATTCCCCACTTTAAGTTATTTTCCCAGAATTTTCCAAAGCCATCTTATAGGTTCTAGGCCAAAATGGGATGAAGGAGAAAACCTCCAAAGAAAGTCAAGTAGAAGATTTCCCTGATCGTACATTAAAACATCACGGATGGCCTGAGAAGGAGGAGAAGAGCGGAAGGAGAAAACAACATTCAAACAAATATAATCCACCCAGTCTGAAGAGGAACTTGACAAGAGAGTTTAGTCCAGCTGGAAGCAGTCAAAATAAAAAAAACAAGCAAAATTGGAACAAACTGAAAGGTTTAAAAAAAAAAAAAAACCACGAAGCATATTTTCCATTAAAATCCCCCAACTCTGCTGGGGAGAGGCAGAGATAAGGATCTGAAGATCTATAGCTTTGTTATTGTGAGTCTTCCTGATATCAAACAAAGCACAGATGAGCCTAAAATCCATATCACAGATGAGAGAAACTCGGCAGCCAAAGCCAAGAATGAGACAGCTTCAAAGGCAAACTGAGGTGATTACCCAAAGCAAAGAAGAGGAGGCAGTGTACGGTGATAACTCCTGGGCCAAGGGTGCACGAGCAAACATGACCTGGCTTCAGGAAAGTTCCCATGGGAGCCCCAGATGTTCTGTGATCCCAAGTGACGGGAGGGTGTTCGTGAGTAAGGAAGTGGCACATGAGGACTATAGGTTTCACATTTAGGCCAATTTGATGGTAGCCAAAAAAAGGAGCTTTCTTAAGTGCCAGTCACATGACCTCCAGGATCCCAGATAGGGTCACACCTGGAGGCCCTGCAGCACCAAGATCAGTGTCATCTACATTGGTTTCAAAGGGCACAGTAGGGTTTTGATTCTTTATCAGGAGATGGAAATACCCAGTTCTTGCCACCGTAATTGTTGCCAATGCTAGGAAGAGCATTCACCTGGCACCCAGTACCTATTAACTGAAAGCCCTGAGGGTCTACTGCTGGAAATAAGCTTGTCTCACCCAACAACAGCTTTTTCTCACTAAAGACTGAGGCTAATATCCACTAGCCCTCCCTTTCCCCTTTTCTTCTTATCTGCTGGGGAGTTCAGAAAATGAACACACTGGTGAGTTTGCTTGGTTTCCCAATCACAGACCTGCCCAGACATACCGAAGAAAACTCCTTGTTAAAAACGTGTGATAAAGTTAAGCATTTCTCAAGCTCATTGGATGTCAAAGTCCTGTGTAGCTGTGGTTGTAAATAGTGAAATGGCTCACAGGAATGGATAAGAAGAAGGTCTGGTAACTCTCCATAGCACCCCACAGTTGAGAAGGAGTACAGCAACTGGGAACTTCCAACAGAAGCTGTACCCAGCCAGCTAAGCTCATCTCCACCTGCTCTTTCCCATCACAGAAATCAACAGAACAATATTGTGGCCTCAACATACAGCTGGGGTGGGCACAGTGGCTCTCACGTGAGGTAGAAGCTCAGGCAGGCCTTTGATTGTGAAACAGCACAGCAAGCAAACCCTTGGGGCAAGAAGACAAAGGAGGAGGGTGTGGGAAGAAGGCTGAAGGGAGGCAGAGATTTATTTCTCTTTTTTTCAAAATGGCATTCAAAGCAAAAAAAAGAATATATCGTCTCAATGAGAATAGGGTTCGACAAAAGGAAACTTTCTTACAATTGTTCCACTTTCACTAAATATGAATTCAATGAAAAAAAAAAACCAGATCATTTTAAAACAAAACAAGAGTACCAGGCACAGGCTGTACTCAGGAAATAAAACAGCAGCAAAACAAACAAAAGCATCTTAGAAAGATACAGAATAGAAGATAAATTCCTGACATCAGGGAAAGCTTGCGTGCACACAGATAAAGATTAAGACTAGAGAGAAGGGCTAGGTGGATGACCCCGTGGGTAAGTGCTCCTGCTCTGAAAGCATAAGGACCTTAGTTTGAACCCCAGCTTCTACATAAAAATTCACATGGCTATAAGCCCAGAATTGTAGGGCAAAGACAGGCATATCCCAGGAGCCTACGTGGGCCAGAATGGAAACTTTTGGTTCTACGAGAAACTGTCTCAAGAAAATAAAGTCAGAGCACTAGAGGAAGACATCTACCTGCCTCCGTAGAGCCTTCACACGGGCCTGTGTTGTGACACACTCACCACATGCTTACATATATGTACACAGACATATACAGTGTGCATATATACACACACCATACACACAATACTCACACATACCATATACACACAAAATACATACACCATATACATATCCACCATGCACATACAACACACAAACACACCTCACACATCCACATACCATATACACATATGCCATATATTACACAACACACTCACAAGAAAAGTGGAGATGTTAATAAATCAAAATAATTTATGAAATAGACAATTTGTGCCCATGTAGCACAGACCTGCATGACCTGAATAAGTCATGAAGACAGCATCAAACACCTGTATTAATTATTTTTCCATTTCTATGAGTGACACCATAATCAAGGCAGCTTGTAGAAGAAAGAGTTTATTGGAGCTAATGGTTCAGGAGGGTTAGAGTTTAGGATCACATTGTGCAGAACATGGCAGCAGCAAGGCTGGCCTGACACCTGAGGAATAGCTGAGAGATTACATCCTGGTCCGTAGGCGTGATGCAGAGAGACAGAGAAAGACACGCTAACCGGGAATATTGTGGGCTTCTGAAACCTCAACGTCTACTTCCAGATATATGAACCTATAGTGGCTATTATCATTCCAGTTGTCATCACGCCTTAACACAAAAGATTCCACAAAACAACATAAAATTATATTCTTGACAAACAGCCAGTGAGCAATGAACACCTAGAGGAGATATATCCTAATCAAGTTACAATGATTCAGGACTAAAGAGGGATTCTTCTAGACTCAAGGCAAAGGTCACTTTTAGAAAAGACAAATTAAAGATTCTTAGCCGGGCGGTGGTGGCGCACGCCTTTGATCCCAGCACTTGGGAGGCAGAGGCAGGCGGATTTCTGAGTTCGAGGCCAGCCTGGTCCACAGAGTGAGTTCCAGGACAGCCAAGGCTACACAGAGAAACCCTGTCTCAAAAAAAAAAAAAAAAAAAAAAAAAAAAAAAAAAAAAAAAAAAAAAGATTCTTAATACACATCCACAGTATCACTAAACATTAGA
Organism: Mastomys coucha; assembly: GCF_008632895.1. Taxonomy (NCBI): domain Eukaryota; kingdom Metazoa; phylum Chordata; class Mammalia; order Rodentia; family Muridae; genus Mastomys; species Mastomys coucha. Next base: position 207,396,359 of record NW_022196905.1, read on the forward strand.
AGAAAGCCTATACAGTCCCAGGTGAAGTGTGCCCTGAGCCCTTAAGGCCAGGCAAGCTGTCCCTCTGTTAACACTACAAAGGCGATAGGTAGACAGTTCATGGTAAAATATTTATGGTTGTCCTTGTGTTTCTTACCCATTAAACAAAATCAATTAAGAACTGTGGAATGGAGATGCTATTTTAATAATACTAGACAATTACATCAAATCCACCTGAATACAGAATTTACCTTTTATAAAAGAAGAATTGAAGGTTGCATTCCCCAACTAGTAAAAAGGCAGGTGACAAACCTGAAAGATGATGAATCACAGAGGAAAGAGAGAATACAGAATGTGTAGATCTTCTTTTCTTACTGTAATTCCTTAATTAGGTCAATCTCATACTAAAATATGATTAAAGAACATTAGAATTCTAATCATAGTCAGTTATGTGAACAGTTTTTTAACTAACATGAGAACAAATTCTTAGAAACTATTATCTCTTAGAGTGAGGACACATTTGCCAGAACCCCAGCAGTTCCTTCTAGAATTACTGACATTCTACTATAAATTTGAAGAACGTAAAATTTAATTCATTAAAAATGGAACATGTAAGATGCTTCATGTAGTATCAAATTATGCATAGCCAATGAACTAGCCTAAGAAAGGTTATGTGAAATGGTACTGAATTAATGTAGATAGTGGTTAGCTATGTGTCACTTTAACAATAATCTATTCCTTGTTCTGTTCTACACTGATCAAAGATCTTGTAGTAGCCACATATCCACTTCTATAAACTAAGATTCCACCTTAAATTAAAAACTTCAAGATAACCTTTTATTGAAATTTTAAAGAATTTTATTCCATACTATTATATGTTTAGACATAATGTATGTGGTTATGCTTGCCATAGAGAGAGTGTGCAGGCCAGAGGACTTCTCTGTGGATTTAGTTCTCTTCCTCATAATAGTGGCATTATGAGGACTCCAGGGGGAGAACTTAGGACACCAAGCTTGTGCAGAAATTGTTTTTATCTACTGAGCCCTGAATTCTAAAACAAACTCTAAAATATCTGATAATTATGATATAATCTACTCAACAGATAAAGGGTATAAATCATTCACAGTATAGTTTTCAGTGTCAACCAGAAGTTGCAAAGGGTATCACAGCATGTCCTGTAGGCAGAACATCAGTGTAGATCAAAGAGCAGGGTTGGTGTTTAAGTTTCTCTTTTGGTAGTGTGCATAGTACCTTCCTGTACCAAAGATGCTAGCACAGGGGTGAAGGCTCTCCCCGGAGGCACGAGCTTGACTTCTCCATGTTCAGTGAGTTGTATAGGTGTTGTCTTCAGCAATGGGGCCTTGCCATCAGTTTGTGGAAAGCAATCCATCATCTTGGAAACAGCCTGAATTGTTTGAGGGTTCCCATGGAACCCATTTGGCCTTTAAATTTGAGTGTGAAAAAAGTATTACTTTTTCCTGGTATCCTTGGTCATTTATTCTAGCCTTCTGTTTGGCATAATTCCTTTTAGACCCTTATCTGAAACATCATCTTTTTATCACATTCCTACATAGAATTAAGCACTTATGATTTCACATTCCAATTTTTCAGAGCCCTCCACATACTCAGGACCTCCTTGGCTGCACATAGATAATCTGCTCAGCTTCTGCCTTTGTATGCACTATCCTTTGCAGCTCCTGGCTCTCAGATGTAGTCTCTAGCTTCCATTACCAGATAACCTCAAAGGAGTCTTCAAAGATGATTTGATCCTGTTACCAATAACTTAACTACAAATTATCACATGTCTGCTCATGAGCTAGAATTTTGAGAGCTTCCAACTACATTCTCCTACTGAAAACCACTGCCTTTTAATAATATAAAGTTAATGATGAGAAATTTAAAAATCAGCCAAAGGTTTCAAATTTTATAGTTGGATAAAATAAGCTGGCTTCTTAAAAATAAGGTTATTGTGCCATTTATCTGGTTAACATCAGCCTATATGTGAATTCCATACATAAAAAATAATGAGACCCACTGAGGCTCAGAAGAGTGTTTCCAGGCTCATATGTACCAACTCCATCAGTGCACTCTGGAATAGAAGTTCACTTACTGAGTACCTACGAAAATGACCCCCTGACGTCTTCCTACCATAGTTTTAAGATTAGTCTCTTGGGGTATGTTGCTTAGAATAAGAATTAGACTTTGTATTAGTCAGGGTTCTTTAGAGTCACAGAAGTTATGATAGTCTCGATGTAGTAAGGAATTTATTGCAGACTTACAGTCTGTGGTCCAGCTCCCAACAATCCACTCCCAACAATGGTCGGCAGCAGCTATGAATGGAAGTCCGAGGATCCAGCAGTTGCTCAGTTCCACAAGGCAAGCAATTGAATAAAAAAAGCGAGCTTTCCTTCTTCCTTATATAGGTCTCCAGCAAAAGGGGTAGCCCAGGTTAAAGGTGTTACCACACCCTTAACCCCAGGTGACCCCGATTGAACTCGTAGATCTTTCTA
>NW_022196905.1:207399455-207414360 GCF_008632895.1 Mastomys coucha
GAAGGGGTCATGAAGAGCAGCTGAGGCTCGACACAGTGAGAGGCCATTGAAGGACATTGGTTGAAGGGGCAGCACTGGTTTGCAATTGATGGCCCAGGACTGAAGAGGGTCTATGAAGAGCAGCTGAGGCTCAACACAGTGAGAGGCTATGGAAGGACATTGGTGAAGGGGCAGCATTGGTTTGCAATTGATGGCCCAGGACTGAAGGGGTCATGCAAAGGAGTTGAGGCTTGGCACCATGAAGAAAGCCTATGAGAGGCTATTGGTGAAGCCTAGTTACAGCAGAAGACAGTGTTTTAGTGATGACAGTACCATGAATGACTACCAAGGACATCAGCAGCAGTGGAGTACAGGCATCTGGAGCCCAGGCTGTGTGCTGCAAAGGGCAGAGCTGGAGAAGTGACCGGTTAAGCCCTTAGAGGAATCCAGAAGATCGTGAGTGGATCCTAGACATTGGACAGTTGGAGTTTGATTTTTGCTTTTGATTGTGACTGTGCCCTGATATTTTTCCCTCTTGAAGGAAGAACGTATTTTAGTGGAGCCCACAGTTAAGAGACTTTGAATTTTATATGTAAAGACTGTGGGACTTTAGATCTTGGGGATGAATAAGAACATAAGGGTTGAGGCTTAATAGTGATGTGTTTGTATGTCAAGTTGACAAGGGGTCAATTGTACTGGCTATTTTTGTGTGTCAACTTGACACAGGCTGGAGTTATCACAGAAGGGAGCTTCAGTTGGGGAAGTGCCTCCATGAGATCCAGCTGTGGGGCATTTTCTCAATTAGTGATCAAGGGGATAGGGCCCCTTGTGGGTGGTGCCATCCCTGGGCTGGAGGCCTTGGGCTCTATAAGAGAGCAGACTGAGCAAGCCAGGAGAAGCAAGCCAGTAAGAAACATCCCTCCATGTCCTCTGCATCAGCTCCTGCTTCCTGACCTGCTTGAGTTCCAGTCCTGGCTTCCTTGGTGATAAACAGCAATATGGAAGTAAGCCGAATAAACCCTCTCCTCCCCAACTTGCTTCTTGGTCGTGGTGTTTGTGCAGGAATAGAAACCCTGACTAAGACAGACTGTGATTCAATCCACTCCAGATGCAGCTAGAGCAGACAGCAAGTGAAGCCAGCCTTCTGCTTGCCCAGGGCCTCTTGCTTGCCCAGGGTCATCACTGATTGGGGTTTTGTCACCACCAGCCAGATTCTGCCTGTTACTGATGATTTTGAGACTCATTTGCTTGCCTCTGAGAATTTCATTTTCAGCTGATGAGCCCAGGCCCACGTCCTAACTGAAGGTGACACATGCTGCCTTGGTTTGTCAGGTCAGAGCTGAAGGTGACAGATGCAGCCCTGATTTATCTTTGTAGATGCTGTTAACAGTCGACCCATTCCTTCCTAGATGTTCCTTCTAAGGAAAATACACACAAGCAAGGACTTTCTAATTGCTTTAGGGAGAGGCAAATACAAACAACAAATTTCATATGAAAAAAAACTGAGTAGGAAGGAGAAAAAGGATCCTTTGTACATGGCAGGGGAAATGAAGGCAAACGGCACAATGTCAGGAAAAGGGCAGGGCGCCCTGCAAACAAACCAACCTGAAGTTCTGCATGAAGTGCCGGAACTTGTCCACCCTCCTTGCTAGGGGCACGATAACGTTGATAAGCGTGTTGGCCATGTTCAGTTTTTCCTTTTTCACTTTCATGATGGGGCCAAAAGGTCGAAATAGGACAACTCTCTGGAATTCATGCTTGTGGTCCCCTTTGAAGGTCAGCTCATACAAAGTGCCTTTATCCCTTTCTGTTCGGTAGATCCCTGCGGAACAAAACAAGCAGAGGTGGGTTCAGAAAAGGCAGTATCTTTCTACAACCAAGATCTCCCACAAATGCCTTTAAATTTTATGTTAGACCTCTCCATTCTATGATTAGAAAACTCAAAATATAATTAATATTCCAAAAGAGATATGAACTCATCAGTCTAAAATTTCATTAGGAAACTCTCATAAAACCACAGGGAATGTTTATAATATCAGATACAAAACTATTTATATATTTAGATGTATTGAAAGAAGACTATTATGAATGATGACTAAGTCTGATATAATATTAGGATGTGTTCTTTATTGTTATTGTATATAGTTTACAATAACATTAGAATACAAACATTACCATTTACTTAACTTAAAAATGTTCATTAAAATTGTCTCTTTGAAATTACAGTAATTTCAGATGAAACAACCACTGTGATTTAGAGCAGCATCTTGGGGGAAAATGGGGCTAGAAACATGTGCCCTCTCCCCACCCAAAGCTTTCAGCAGCATTAAGACAACACTCAAAGTATTCAGCATGATGGGCATGCGCATATTATATTTAGTCTCACATCTTCTTCTTACCTCTAAGTAATTTGACCAAAAACCTCAAAAGATGTGCGTTCAAGGCCAAAAGACTAGGTTAAAATTCTGGCTCCATGGTTATACTTGGAAAAACCATTTTATCTTTCCAAACTTCATTTTCTCCACAGAATAAATAATATTCTAGGAGAATAATCTAGAGGCTGATGCAGGAAGATCACTAGTTGAAGTCTTGCCTGCACTACAGCGTGAATTCAAGGCCAGTTTTCATTAGTGAATCATTGATGTAGCACAGCAGTAGTGTTCTTGCTTAACACGTGTAAGGCCCTGGGCTCAATCTCCACCACCACCACCACCATCAAAAAGATGAAGCATGTATCAATAGGTGTCAGCAGTATGTAGCACATAGTAAAGTGTGCATGTATGTTCCCCATCATGTTTACTCTCCCTTATCTCATCAGCCCTGGTGAAATGAGGCATATTGGGAAGGAAGAGAAACAGGAAGAAGTTTGTTCATGCTGCCTTCATGTGAGGCCCCGTGTCACTGAGTGTCACCTGTAAGGTTGAAGATGTAACTTTACCATCTTGCTCAGCTTTAAGCAAATGCTCCTTAAGATCAGCTTGACAGAACTGTCCTGTCTAAAGACTGAACCACTCCCCAGGCCCACTTTCTCATCTAGGCCTTTCTTCCCAGGGTCATTGGCATTGTGGATATTTTCCCGTATATATTCTCTTATACATTCCATTTATTTACTTATTCATATACATACATATATAAAATCTTCTCTCATACTTTGCATCTTGACTACAGCCTCCCCTCCCTCCATTCCTCCCAGTTACCCCACACCCCCTATCTCTCCCAGATCCACTCCTCCTCTGTTTCCCTTCAGAAAAGAACAGGCCTTCCAGGAATACCAACCAAGCACAGCATAACAAGTTACAATAAGACTAGGCACAAACCTTTATATCAAGGCTGAATGAGACAACCCGGTAGGAGAAAAAGGGTCCCAAGAGCAGGCAAAAGAGTCAGAGACATCACTTTTCCCACTGTTAAGAGACCCATCAGAATACCGCACCACATAAGGTATACACACAGGACCTACAGCAGACCTACACAGGCTCCATGATTGTCACTCCGGTCTCTGTGAGTCCCTATGAGCCCTGATAAATTGATTCTGTGGGCCATTTTTTGTGGTGTTCTTGACCTCTCTGACTCCTAAAATCCTTCCCACCCTCTCTTCTGCTGGACTTCCCAATCTCTGCCTAAGGTTTGGCTGTGGGTGTCCACATCTGTTTCCATCAGCTGCTAGATGAAGCCTCTCTGATGCCAACTGGGCTAGGTACCAATCTATGAGTATAGCAGAATATCATTAGGAATCATTCCATTGACTTTGTTTTTGCCAGTTGTGTTTGGTTTTATCCTGGGTTTTTGAGCTTGGCAGCATCTGATCCTGCCTGTGTTAGGTGTCGTCTCCCTTTCGAGATATGAACCTCAAGTTGGACCAGTCACTCGCTGCTTGATTATTCCCACAAGTTGTGGGCCACCATTATTCCAGCACATCTTGCAGGCAGGACAGATTACAAGTCAACAGTTTTGTGACTGGGGTGGTGTCTCTGTCTCACTACTAGAAGCCTTGCCTAGTTACAGAAAATGACCAGTTCAGGCTTTATATCTCCATATATCTCCATATCCCCATAGATTCCAGGGAGTTTCTACCACACTAGATTTCTACATTGCCCCCCTCATTTCCTCTCAAGTCTAGTTATCTCTCCCGGTACTCTCACCTCCATTCCTCTGTCCTCTCATACCTGATTTTTCCTGTTCTCATCCGCACCTGCCCTAAAACTAGATGAAGAAAAATTAGCAACATTCAACAAATTAAGAGAGGAGCTTTTATTCTTGATTTAGGTCATTTTCCCATTCCACCTTATTGATCTTAAGCCTCACATTAGCCAAGCATATACCTCCTAATCTCTGAGAAGCTACAGAAATCAATCTCTCAGGGAACATGCTGGCCGATAGTGAGTTACAGCCCTTCAGGGCATCTCACAAAGTCATTTCTCTTTCCTTTCTCACTCCTCTTCTTTGTTTCTTTTGTGGGAAACATGCATCTTCTCTACACATGTTGGCAAGTTCTCTTCTTTGTTCTTTGACTTATGGGAGTTTTTTCTTTTTTTTTTTCATCCTCAAGCTCTGGTCTTGTAGCCTCTTTGATTTCACTCAACGTCTAGACCTCTCCGAGGTGCAGAAAAGAGTCGTGTACTGTGAGTTTTCAGTGCGGCCTCATTTCACACAGTCATCTAACGGGCATGACTTAAGATTCAAAAGGCACAGTGTGTTAGCAGAGAGCAAGGGTGACTGAGCGAATCAGTTCTCTTCTGAAGCCTTTGCTACTTCCTAGAGTACCAAAAATGGGGACACCCTGCTCTGCTTGCCAATGTCAAGGATGCTGGGAGAATGGCTGAGCTCCTGTTGGGAAAAAAAATTCAGCCAGTAAAAGAAGAGAGGAAAAGATTTATTCCTTTGGAGCCTCAAAGGATTTCTTTGGAGACTTCAAATAATTCCTTCATGTCTGTTAATTCTTTTAAGCAATTAGTCCCACGTGAGGAAACAGGCCTCTAACGATGTCTATAGCAGCTAGTTAGACTACATTCTTTATACAGTCCATGTGAGGCCCAGCCGAGTTACTGAGGAGTCCAGTTGTCACACAGGTGTATCTACATACTTGAAAAGCCCTTCAGGTTGGCAACTGACCCTTTGTTATTTTATGTCAGCAACATTACCCAAGCATAATCCTGGCAAAGGCTTGGCAGTTGAAGATAAAAACATACAAGGAAATAGGGCCACTGGGAGCAAGGAGATTCCTTGCAAGAGGAACTGAGTTCGATCCCCAGAACTCATGTAAAACAGCCAGGGGTAGTTGTCCACGCTTAGATCATCACACTTATAAGCCAGATTTTAGATCCCTTAACTACATCTATTTTAAATGTTTTAATAACTAAGACCCTCCTCAAACTGAGATCTCCCAAGCTGAGCTTCGCACCTGTCACCCAGCTCTTACCCCCAAGCACATACCCTTGCACAGCTGCATGAGGAGACACCACAGTTTGCCTGGTGCTAACTGAAAGGACGGTACTTAATGGAGCCCTTTGCTCTGTGGAACCTTCAATAATCAAAGCACAAGGGATCATCGAGAAAGAGGACAGGAGCACCCAGAAGTAGGGACGATTTTCAGCATAGCACATAGACAACAGCGAATAAACAGCCTCAGGGAGGGCCTTCCTAACTGGAAAACTCAAAACGTGAAATTTAAGTGTAAACAATGCTTATAAGTTTTGCATTTTAAGTCATTTTTTTTGGATTTTATATTTTTCTGATCCAGTTGCTAAAATGTCTGTAAATATTTCAAGATCTAAAATTCTCCAAAATATAAACCATGTCTGGTATCAATCATTCCAAACATGTATACCAATCATCATATATATATAATGTATGTGTGTATACACACATATATATACACATACATATATATATGACTGTACTGGCTAGTTTTGTGTGTCAACTTGACACAGGCTGGAGTTATCACAGAGAAGGGAGTTTCAGTTGGGGAAGTGCCTCCATGAGATCCAGCTGTGGGGCATTTTCTCAATTGCCCCTTGTGGGTGGTGCCATCCCTGGGCTGGAGGTCTTGGGTTCTATAAGAGAGCAGGCTGAGCAAGCCAGGAGAAGCAAGCCAGTAAGGAACATCCCTCCATGGCCTCTGTATCAGCTCCAGGTTCCTGACCTGCTTGAGTTCCAGTCCTGACTTCCTTTGGTGATGAACAGCCATGTGGAAGTAAGCTGAATAAACCCTTTCCTCCCCAACTTGCTTCATGGTCATGATGTTTTTTGCAGGAATAGAAACCCTGACTCAGACATATGACTTTTGTGAGCTGTCATTTTAATTTTATGCAAATTAAACATATTAATAAAACCTCTGTAGCTCCAGCTTGGACCTTGTTTAGCACAAGGTCCTCTGGTGCCTGCTTTCCTTATTTTGGGTTTGGAGTTTTTGGCTCTCTGTGCAAACAACCTAACTTGATTCTTTTCCTACTCAAGTCTCAGGCTGTGACCCACAGCAAGGAAGATGTTTCTTGTGAAAGAAATAGCTCCACAGTCTTCTATTAGACTAGAAGAGCATAGTCTGTGCTCTCCTTCTCCTCCTGCCTCCCTCACCCTCTTCTCCCATGATGGAAATGAAACCCTTGACTCACTGATGCAGAGTAAGTATTATTCTACCACCCAGCCCTACACCCAGCCCTGCTCCAAATCTTTTTCTTACTAGGCCTGGAATCACCTGGCCAACTGGTCCTCTACCATCCCTATATGCTATAGTCACCTTGGAAATCAAAATGACAAAGGATAAGGATGTGCCACTTCTTGCCATCAATAGACATGAATATACACAAAGTGACTGATGTTGAATGCTGACTGAGCCCATGCACACCCCCCAAACCTCTCACCAGTAAAACACCTTTATTCATAAAAATCCCTTTCACTCTTTCTGCATTCACCTCTACCTTTCCAGCTTTCCTATTTAGAACCTAAATCTTTCACCTAGAACCAATGTTCTTATCTACATAGCTAACTGTAATCAAATGCTGACCAATATCATGCCCTCTAGGTCTCAATTCACATTACTTGTATCCTTTGGTCCTTAACCTGCTTAAAATGCCCTTCAGATTCTGCCCTTGCTGTACCAGCTTTTCATAGCTTGCAGAACAAGCACCAATGCCATATCCTGGCTTCAAGACCTTCCATAGTCTGGCACCAGTGCACTGTCGTAATTGAACATTTTGTCACTGCATCAGGTACTGTCTGGGCTGCAGTCAAGCTGGTGTATATTGAAGACATGTAGCCACACTTCCCTGTGGAGAATCTACAAGGAACCCTTGTATCCTTTCAGCGGGCATGTAAAGTGATGTAGCTGCTGTGTTCCTCATAGTTAAATATTCACAGACATAAGAGTTACAACAGCTAAGAGAGATAACACACATCTCCATTGAGAGATGGATAAATAAAATATGTACCAATCATTCCAAATATATATAGCAATAATTCCACATATATATATATATTCATATATATGTATGGATATATATACACACACATATTACTTGTGAGCTGTCATTTTAATTTTATGCAAATTAAAAATATAAATAAGGCCTTTGTAGCTTTGAAGGAAAATTATTCAATATGAAAAAGGAATGTAATTTGATATGTCCTACAAGATCAGATCTTGAGAACATGATGTTAAGTGAAATATGCTGGTCACACAATAAGAACTACTGCTTAATGTTACTTTTATAATATAAAGCTCCCAAAACAGTTAAAATAATAGAAATAGAAAGCAGAATGGAGGTGACCAAGAGACAGGAGAGCAAGAAGTGAAGGGTTAGTGGCTCATAGCCTTAGTTGTGGGTTTCCTTTGTTTTGCTTTGCAGGGTCTTGTATATGCTAGGAACATAGTCTAATGCTGAGCTGCATCCATAACCCTAAGGTTTTTATTTGGGAAGATAAAATTATTCTGGAGATGGATGGTAGTGATGGCTGTCTAATTATGCAATTATACTTAGCACTGCTGAACTAAATAATTAAAAAGTCGCTCCTGATCAATTGTGAGTTTTCCAGTATAGTGCTTTCCTCTGAGAAGGTCTTATATGTTGTCACAGGCACACAAATTTCAATGGCCTCGCACTTCTCTCCTAGTCTTTCTAATCTCTCCTGCCTCCCTGTGGGGAATTTTCTAGCTCTAAAGTGACTCTTCATCCTCCAGGCATTTTCTTCACATAGCCCTTACACTTCCCTTTACCAAACCACTTTCATGGTACCTGAGAATGAAAAAGGATGTGGAAATCATCCGGTCCAGACATGTGAACAGACAGAGACCCAGAGCCTCCATCCTTTGTCTCGAGAAGCCGCTAGTTTCTGGTCACGGGGCTCACAGCTCTGTTTAGGGTGTATTCCCTAGAGTTCACGGTTCACACTGACTACCAGAATAGGCGCATTAGGAGCATGGGAAACTGCACAGCAGGCAGAGGAACCTGCTGCACTTGGGTTCCTTACCCAGGCGATCCTCGCATGCTCAGCTTTTCTTAACTGATGATATAATTTTGACAGTTACTAAATAAGTTGCTCTCTAGCTTGTGAAACACTAGGGGCAGTAAATGTTGAAAAGCATGATTTTTTTTTTTTTTTTTTTTGGTGGGGGAACAGATTTTCTAATTAAAAAAAAAAAAAGAAAGACTATAGTTATCCCTCAGTGTCTATGAGGCTGTTCTAGGATCCCATTAGGGTACCAAAATACGAGAAGAATGCTCAATTCCCTTACATTAAATAGCATAACACTTACTTATAACCTGTATGCTTTAAATATTTTTTGGTTACTCATAATACTACAAAGAGTAAATTTTATGTAAATAACTGTCTCCCTCTATTGTTTAGAGACTAATGACATGAAAAAAGCCTGCACATGCTCAGTACGGCTGCAGTTACTTTTGAGTAATTGTTTCAGTCCATGGTTGGTTTAGTGCACAGGTACTGAGCCTTTGGATACAGAGGCCTGACTGAGGAAGATCAGTAACGACTGACAGATAAACTAACAGCAGAGAACAAGACAGAAGATTACATTTCACAAATTACATACCTGTAGGGTAATTTCACATTTTACAAAATCCACCGATATAAACTGCCTTTAAAGACTATAGATTTGCTTTCTCTCCGGCTCTAGAGGAATATATGTTACCTATTCTGCTCAGAAGAAAGCTAGCCAAGTGAAGAGAAAGGTTTTATTCTAAAACAATAATATTCCCCCTTCTGCTACTTGTGATTCCAATGATCAAAACACTTCCACTTAGATATGTCGTTCCTAGACCTTATAAGATTTACCTTTTAAGGTTCCTACATCTAGTTGCTGTGCCAGGGCAGGTTGGTACCATAGGAAGGGGGTACTTGGGGGAGGGGTTGTGTGAGGGTGTGACTAGGAGGAGAGGAGGGAGGGGGACTGTGATCAGGATGTAAAGTGAGTGCATTTGGTCATGTCATACTGAAGCAGACAAGTTGGCTGTCTAGTTCTTATCCCACCCACACTTTCTGAGAACCTTACCTAGTTAAACTTGCTTATTGCCTCCTCAGAAGACTAGCAACTATCTTTCTTCTACCACATTCTACCATAATACCCTTGTGGGGTATTAGACAATAAGGATATAAGAAGGTATATTTAAGCTTCCAGTTATTTCAAGGTAAGGCAATATTGTCCTTCTGATTGCCAGGCTGTGTGAAAGATAGGTCTCACTAACACTGTTCCATGTTGTAAAAGAGGGTTGTTAACCAAGGGCAAGATCAAAATTTAAAGGATAGTGGTCTTCCCAAATGATCTGAGTTCAGTTCACAGTATCTTGATCAGATAGCTCACAGCTACCTGTAACACTAGCTCCAGGGGCTCAGATACTGTATCACTTCTGTACTCATGTAGACCACACACACACACACACGCACACACACACACACACACACACACACACACACACACACAGCACAGCATATACACACAGCACATTTAAATAAAATGGAACTTTTCTGATAAAATAATTTATATGTTAGAGAAGACAGCACACAGGTAAACGAAACAGCTATAACTGTATGATAGGCACATGAGTCAGCCTGAGAGGTCAGACAATAGAAAGAAATGCATCTCCACCTGATGGAATTTATGGATAGCTTGAGAAGTATTTTACCAGGACTGAAGACTGAATGGTGTTTCTTAAGACTACATAATGAGAGGACATACTGAAGAAAGATGGCAGAAAACATGAACACACTGCAAAGAGCAAAACAAACACAAACCAGCTTTTTGAGGGTAGGCAGATGTGACAGAGTTGAACAAGGATAGATTGCAGAAGTATGTAGGTATGTTAGAGAAGTGGGAGATAAGGCTGGGGACTCACTGAGAGCCATGCCTCATGTGCCCACTAGGTCATCCTCACAGGCATGGCTTTATCCTGAGCCACAGAGAAGTCAGTTTATTGTTTTAACAGAGGAGTGATAAGGTCTCAGGAGAATCACCTTGTAGCAAAGTTAACATATGGGCAGATGACAGGAAATGAGATCAGGAATCATCAGGAAGGAAGGCCCTAGAACAACAGGAAGTGGTAGAGATCTTACCAAAGATGGTACCCACAGATAAGATAAGGGAAAAAAGAGTTGGCAAGAACTTGGCTGGTGACTGGTATGCTGGGGGAACTGGGGAAGACATATAATTCTAGCTATAGGTGAGAAATCAGTTAAGAGCTGGACATACTTATTTTAGCAGCTGAGTAAGCAGGCCTAAGTCACTAGGTAACCTTTCATAGAGATATTGATTTGCATTTTCCACCCTATAAATTAAAGCTTTGGATATGGATGAGATAATCTAGAAAGAGTCTTTTAAAAATGAAGTAGGAGCTCGGTATACCCAAAGCACAGTTCCTAACGTTCATGATATGGAAGCAACCTCAGCATCCTTTGGTCTTAAAAAGGGAGCTATGCAGCCAGGGGAGACAATGTGCATGAAACTGAGACAATTTTGCTAAGGAAAATCAGCCAAATACTAAAATATAAATATTACATTCTCACTTACCTGTGGAATCTAAAACAAAACAAAACAAAAAAGCAGAAAAGTAACAGAGAGTAGAATGGTGGTTACCATGGTCTAGAAGAAGGAGGGGAATGAAGGGATGAGAGAAGAGAAGATGTTCATTTAAAGGTACCAAGTGTCAGACTGGACACATTTTAGTGACCAATTGTTTTGTATGGTGATCATGATCAATAATATAGTATATTTCAAAGTAGTTAAAATCTTTTTTATATTCTTATCACACACATGAGTGCACACAAATGAAGTGCTTGGAGATTAATCATCTTTGTTAAATCTATACTGTATAGAAAAATCAAAATATTAAATTATTTGTCATATTAGTAGTCATTTGAAATAGATACATGGATAATGGATGGATGGATGGGTAGATAGGTAGATAGATGGATGGATAGATAGATAGATAGATAGATAGATAGATAGATAGATAGATACCGAGCATGCCAACATGGGGTATATATACCTTCAGGCACAGTGTACATGGATCTTCAAAATGGACTGAGAAGTGTCAGTGACAGAAGGACTCAGAGGCATAAGGTAGTGATGTCAGAGAGCCAATGTGAAGTGCAAAATACCACTTAAAGGTTTGATAAGAAGAGGATCAAAACATCCCAGGGAATGGGGCAAGGGTATCCTTAGTGATTACACCAATAGTGGCTTCAGAGAAGTAGCAGGGATACAAGCCATCCTGGGGTCAATCTGAAAGCTGATGGCCATCAAAGTCATAGCAGAGAGATGAGTAAATTTCTTTCATTTTGCAACTGTCAAGTTTACTCTTACTTCAAGACCTTTGCCTCATTTCTTCAGTGTCTCAGACCTTCCCCAGATACCAACATGGCTAGACTCTTCCTATAATCTAGGTCTCAACTCAGTAAGCACTTCCCCAGACAGGCCTCTGTTCCATCCTCTGAATCCTCGTAGCTCTTGGCCCAGCCACTCCACCACATCTTCTCCATTATTCACACTCCTTAACTACTTATAGGCCACCGGACTGTTCATTACTGCTCCCTGGACTAGAGGGTCGGCACTTTAAAAGCCAGAGCTATGTTTCTAAAACACAATAAAGATTTGTTACAATGATGGCACAGAGAAGATGGGGGACGTGCTTGACTAGAACGGGAACAAATACAATTGGGCAAAATGTAGAGGGACTGGCAAAAAGACAGATAGAGAAACAATTTCTTATGCTGAAGAAGGAGCAAAGAGGAGGCAATGAGAATGCATGGGTAGACGGAGGAACTGACAGGTAGATGGGTCCACAACCCAGAAAAGGACTTGGTGAAGACATGGATTTATCTAGAAGCTCAAATAAGATATAAATGGGAACACAGGAGATCAGCATTTGGAGCAGTAGAGTAAGGAACTAAAGGTGAAGAAATGGGCACAAGAGGAGTACTGCTGGTGGACTGGGATAGTGACTCTATGGAGAAATGACAGCTCTTTCTTTGATCTCATTTTAAGAAACCAGTGATTAGGAATTACGGATGTACACTTAGGCTAAATGAAGTTGAAGAAGTCAGGTGGAGAGGGATGAGGTGGAGCCCTTTGGACATTTCTGACTAAACAAAAAATCATGGAAGGGAAGACAGAGTTGCCATTAGTAAGGTTTGCTTCTGAACAGCTGCCAAGGCTTTCTCTCAAAACACAGCCCATCCATCTACTCAGGGTGCTACGGAAAAGCAGAAAAGCTGAGATAAGAACAGCAGCAGAAGCAGGACTTAAGTGATCAAAGCCCAAGGGATGTGTGACCAAGCTATTCTCTGTGGCCCACCACAGACTTTGTCTACATACTTCTACCCAACCAGCTGGCCACCAACATAGCAGATGCATGTCTGAGCTGAGAATTACATTTACCCTCACTCATACCTGGCTTTCCAACCGTGTTCACAAATACCATCTTGATTTTTTTTAAAAGTATTTTTCAAATAGATAAGTGTTTTCTTGTTGCACCTCAGTGGCTAGAGCCCTTTGAAGACTGAAATAAGTAACTTAATCAAGGTTATACACAATGTGTTCACAGATGGATGGACATACAATTGTGAATTTAAGAGCCATGCCATGGTTCAGTTCTTCCAAGTAGATCAACATTACCATAAAAAGATGTTTTTTTAGTGCTTTTCTGTTCTTCATCATTGAAACTGACTTTTGAGAATAGAAAAAAAAATTATGATGCTCCAAAAAGCTAACCAACTCTCTATAGTGTATCAGAAAGCCAGTCATAAAATTCATCCTTAAAAAGTAAGATAATCAAGCCAGGCAGCAGTGGCCCACGCCTTTAATCCCAGCACCTGGGAGGCAGAGACAGATGGATTTCTGAGTTCGAGGCCAGCCTGGTCTGCAGAGTGAGATCCAGGACAGCCAGGGCTATACAGAGAAACCCTGTCTCGAAAAATGAAAAAAAAAAGTAAGATAGTCTATTATCGATTCCTTGATGTCAATATTTATTTGTCTTCCAGATAGGGTTAATAGTAATATATCCTAAGAGATACTATGAAGATTAAATCAATATATGTAAAAAATGCAAATCTGGTCGATAAGCAGTACTCAGCAATGCCAGCAGTCACATGATAAGTGCCATTGCTGCTATTGTGTCTTTCTAGGCCGTGCCATTAGTCATTGCAGGTCTAATTGCTTTAGTTACATAGGCCAAGACTTGTGTTTGTTGTGCTGGCATCAAGTCTTTTTGAAGTCAGAATCCAATCTGATATTTTTAAAAGTTGCTATTGTAGAACTAGATGTTCTTCCTATTATTGCAGCTAAGATTTTTTTCTGTTGCTTTAAGAGCTTTGTAATATATATTAGTCTGTATAATATCAGAATCAATGAAAAATTTCAACAATAAAACAGCAATATTTTAAAGTGTTGTTCATGAAATTCACTTTTAATTCATAATATTTCCTGAAAATGTTGAATTGTCGGTTCTTATGCCTTTGTCAGTTGCCTTTCTTATTACCACTTTCCTCTTTAATGATCCATACTGGTTAGCTAAAATCCCCTATCAGATAACTGCATGTTTGCTTACAATTAGAATAGATCACTTCTCTCTGATAGATACACTGACTCTCCTGATTGTTTCAGACAAACTTCTGAGGTTGGCCAACATCCATGCCAGACAGTCTCAGTTTAGTCCTGGCTTTTATACTTTGTACCTTAAACACGCTACTTAATAACCTAGGATTCCTACTTTCTGGTTTTAAGAATTGGATCCATTTGAACCCTCAAAGCATCAACATCAACTGCTTTGTGCTTCAAGGAAAGTCACAAATTACATCTCTTCTGTTTGACTGAGTCATTTAATTAGCTAGTGGTAGGAGTTCATTTTAGTTTTACAAATAAGATATATGATTGAATCTAATGGTTATCTGGAGGGAAATATATTTGTATGTCTGAGGAATTTCTAAATACAGATGAGCTACAATCAGAGAAAGATTAAGAAATAAGTAGTAAGTCTAGAAAATACATTATAATTTTCTGCTATAATAGATATTAGTTGACTGAAACTTACCTTTTCCAGTAGAAACTGGTAAGCTTTAAAATATACAAGTTCCTGAGCTCCAAAATATACCTGTCAAATTAGGGATGTGTCTAAGTTACTGTTCTTTTACTGTGAGAAGACACCATGACCCAGACGACTTTTAAAAGAAAGTTTTTAACTGGGGGCTTGCTTACAGTTTCAGAGAGTTAGTCCATGATCATCATTGGTGTTGGTAGGATAGGGGCAGTAAGCATGCTGCAGAAGGAGTAGCAGAGTTTTATATTCTGGCCCATAGGCAGCAGGCAGAGAGAGCTGGGGCAGGGAGAGGTAGAGACAGAAACAGAGACAGAGACACACAGAAAGAGAAAGAGGGAGAGAGAGAGAGAGAGAGAGAGAGAGAGAGAGAGAGAGAGAGAGAGAGA